>NC_056730.1:392509505-392629505 GCF_019279795.1 Protopterus annectens | reverse complement strand
CATTAGTCTGTAACATGCTGTTATATAATAGTTATCGCTTGCATTTTATATAGCTATTTATTTCATAGGTAACATCTGCCATAAGTATGTGTGATTGTGTGATGGCTGTTTTTTTTCTATCTCCTCCACCATCACTTTCCTGATCTCCTTTATTTAATTATATATTATTATTTTTGGTGTTTTATTTCTCTCCATTTATGCTGGAATTTTCTTCAAGATCTGCTATGACTATGCCAATGGCATAGCCAAGGTCACTAGCACTCCACTGGTCCCAGCTTTCCCTTGCATTCACTCCACCTGGCTTCACGCCTGCCACCCTGTTGGGTGTGTGGGCAGAGTGCAAGCAGGAATTGTCCCTTGTGGCCATTGATGGTCAGTCACCGAAAGGGAGCTCCATTCCCTCTGGTAGCACTGTCAAGAGTACACAGTCTGTCACTGTTCTGGAGTTTGGTGGAGGTTGCCTGGAAATGGTCCTGTTGGGTCTCTCTGAGTCTGAAAGCTAGCCTGTCTCTACCTTAACCAACTCAAGTAGTGCCCAGTGGGGAAGGTAGTCAAGGTGCCAAGTGACCTGTCACTGGGTACTACACAGGCAGTGCAATTCAAAAGGGCATATCCACCCTATCTACCATTCTCGTGTTTCCATTCCTTGTGTGTCACCACCTCCCCATCACCAATGTTCTCCGTCTGTATGTCTGTAATTCCACAGTCACACTCACAGTGTGTTAGCATCTCCTGTGTCAGTCTTCATTTCTGTTTTATGTTTGATTTTGTGCTCATACTTGTAAATCATACCCTCTTAATATCCCTTGTCTTTCTCTTACATTCTTCTCAAAAAATTGTGTATCTGCCCCACCTTTAAAAGTACACACACACACACACACATATATATATATATATATATATATATATATATATATATATATATATATATATATATATATATATATATATATATATATATATATATATATATATATACACATACTCCCTCATTCTTCCATCTCCTTTTGTTACTGATCTCCACTTTCCTACTTTTCTATACACTCATTTTTACCCTTTTATGGTAAAAAAATATACATTGCTGCAAACTCTTGAATTTGCCTTGCTGCTGTTTTCCATAGCATCATGACAAAGAACATGTGTACGTGCTTAGGTGAATGCTTGCTACAGATTCAGCTAGTTTCCTCATGTCAGTCCTAGGTGCAGTTGCATGTTTCCCTCTTTTTTATGGGTTGTGCGATTTCTACAAGTGTTTTTTTTATTTTTTTTTTATTTTAAGCAGTGTTATAGGTTACAAAGTTTTATTTAGTTAATTGATAAATAACCTCAGGTGGTGTTACTATGAGCATTACCTGACTGGGAAATTAAGAGAGAAGGAATAATGCTGCCTTCAATTAGATCTGTTAGCTACACAAGAGAATGCATATCCCCTGTTTTTTTTCAGGACTGGTTCAGAAAAGGAACAAGTAGAATGTCACAGTGACTATGGAAAGGAAGGGAACAAGTAAAATGCCACTACCAAATCATCAAATTGAGAAAACTGTAAAATAATAAAGGCAAAAAGTATCACTGTTAGAAAAAGGAACACATCATCAAAAATACTTAGAAAGGAGGCATGTTAATAGCAATGCACAGTATCAAAACAGACCGGGATTTGTCATGTACTACTTCCAATAATAAACTAAAAAATAGCCCAAGAAGAAACACTTCATTAATGATCCAAAAGGTTTTTATAGAGAACTGGGAATCAAATCAAAAGGAATAGAAACACCACCAAAAAATGCGATATAGATAAATTTTGGAGAAGTATTTATGAAGACCTTGTTGAGCTTAACAAAGATACTAAATGGATATAAGAATTACAAGAAACAGTAAGAAGCTCTAATGTAGAAGATATAAAAATTAACCAGAAAAACTGAGACAAAATTAAAAAAGGCTCCTAAATGGAAAATCCCATGTCCAGATACAGTATCTAACGTTTGGTTAAAAGTATTAACGTCATCACACAATGATTTAGCCAAATCTAGAATTAATTGTATGAACATCCCAAACAGTCACCAGCTTGGTTAACAGCAGGGAAAATGATATATCTCCCTAAGCATGAACCTGAAAGCTACCATAAGAACTACAGACCGATAACTTGCCTTCCGATAATATACAAATTATATATGGAATTGATGCAGACAGAGTTTATGGTTATTTAGGAAAAAAATCAATTATGGCAATAGAAATAAAAGGTAATACAAGAAAGTCATATAGACAAAGGATAATTTGTTGCCAAATAAAGCCATAATACAGAGTTATAAAAAGGGAAAGAATCTAAATATGGCATGGCTAGGTTACAATATGGAAGGAAAATACCTAGACAGATCCAGTAATAGTAAGAGAAAGAGGTCTAATAAAAATAATTTATAATCGTTCTTAAATATGCTACCAGTGCTTGTGACCCTGTATGAATTATAGAAGAAGACAATTATGTTGAGATGTGCACTCTTGGCTAACATCAAAGAGTGAAACAGGACTAATTTCATGAACTCTAATCCTATCCTGGCTTAGGAATGGGGTCCATTCCATCATGGTATTAGAACCCTAAAACATTCATAGAAGGAAAACACTGAGAGGAGCCTTTCTTACTGCTATCTTGTTGATCTAGGGAATGGTTTCAATTTGTAATCATAACCAAGTCTTTAATCATAGTCTGTATTGCAAATAAAAGAAATATGCCGTATCACTGTCATAGTAAAACATTAACTTTAATAGCGTGAGCACTTTTCTCATCAAACAAAACTTTTTCAGAATCTAAAATTCATTAAGAACCAGATAGTTTAAATCTGAAGTAACACTCCCACGTGGTCTTTTCTCATCAAATCGCAATGAAACACTCATGCTTTGAAATCACATAAATAAAAATTCATTAAATATAAAACAGCCATTAAAACAGCATGTTTAAAATGATGGCAATCCATTTAAAAATTACTTAAATTACAACTTACAGTGTAACCTAAAATCATACAGTAAAAGATACATTTTGGTTTATTTTATTCCAATGAAATGGGTACACATACATACAGAATCTTTGTTTAAAAAAAAAGATCACAGTAAATTGCCACTACATTCAGCTGTTTCAATTTTTGAACATGTTTGTGAAGATGATTTTTACGCTCATAGCTGAAAATAGCTGGAAATAAAACTGGCTAGATTCATAATTTAACTCCTGCTGAGAGGCAGTTATCTTTTGGATCAGGCAGTAAATTGGGGCCCCATCTTCTTGAGTTGTTGGTAGCTTAGGTAGATGTAAAAGATATCATGGCACTTATCAGAAGAGTAGGGGTTGGGCTTTCCAAGATGGTTTCACACTGATGAGCAGTTTAACGTCAGCTCTCAGTGTGAAAAAAAATAAAAAACAAGGGCCTGGAAGTCTTTCAGTTTTAGTAAACTGAGTTACTGGCTAGTAAGTACACTGCCTGGATGCCATCAAAGAAGAAACTAAGACAGCCTGAAAGAATATTGGCTAGAAAAGGTGAAGAGAAAACACTGACCATGAAGAATCCTGCAGCTTTCCATCAAAAAGCAGTTCAAACCCCAGCTTTGGTGCAAGACAATTCTTGCAATAATCCAAAGGAAAAAGTAAGTCAAATTTGCTCAGATCTGATTAAAATAATGAAACATTGAATGAACATATAAAGTCAAATGATAGACTTGGAAAATTGGAGAAGCTCTAAACAGATAGTCAGATGAACTGATAAAACTGCTAAAATCAGAGGTCAAAATGAAGAAAAGGCTGGCTGAGTATGAAACTGCTCAAGAAGAGATGTTTCAAAAAATGGTAGAATTAGAGGACAGAACACAAAGGGAAAACCTTAGAATTTCTGCTGTACCAGAGAAACTAGAAGGAACAGACTGTATTAAATTTATGAAGGTACAAATAAGCAATTGGACTGGTATTCCACAGCAAGAGTTGTTAAGTGAAAGGGCACTTGTATGTATGCTCCAAACCTGGCCATGAGAAAGCAGCCAAGACGTGTATTAGTAAAGATGCAATCCTGCCAACAGAAAGAAGAGATCCTGGCAAAACTGTAGCAAAAGTGCAAAGTATTAAAATTTGGAGGCATTAGCGCATTTGTGGAAAATTATTATTCATTGCACACCAGGAAGAAGAGAAAGAAATGTATTCCAGCAATCAGAATGTTGAGAAGCAGATGTGAGATTCAAGCTGCTATATCCAGCTGTCTTCAGAATATTTTTTCCTAGAGGATCAAACTAATTTTTCATATGCAGAATAGGCTATGGGGGAAAAAACAAAAGTTTGTCTAACAATGGGTGAGTCATCAAATAGAAGGGGACTCAACTTCTCATTTTATTGCTGGTAAGGCTCATAGAGATAAACGTTTTCAGTGTTTCAAAGGAAATTTTTTGAGAGACAGAAAACACAAGAGTTGACCAAAAGAATTGGGAGTACCTTGGGCATGAACCAGAGTCTTTGGTTGGGAGATGGAGATGGAGATGAACAGGAAAATGACCAGCAATACTGAAATTATTGAGTAAATGTGAGTTTATAAAGCATTAATCTGGAGCTAAAGGCAGCTGTACATTTTTATCTTATGTTTACTTGGAAGCAAGCTGACTAAAGGTGCTGGCAATAAATTGAGAGGTCTGGACATTGTTTACTGTGAGAAATGTAATAATGAAAGGAACAAGGGCAAGCAGTGAAAACTAAAGTCTGAAATTATTGCAAGTGAATAAGAGATGGCAGCTTTTCTGGTAGCATTTACTAGAACAGTGTATAATTTAGTTTTATTTAAAGATAGCCAGTGTACTTTTTTTCTTCAGGCTAAAAGTTAATGTTTTCTGAAAATATAATGTTTTTCACATTTGTGAGAAAAGTAAATGTAACACAAGTACAGACGGCAATTAGTGTAAATAAGAGCAGAGGCTGTAACATGTGTCTTAGCATGGATAACCTTACTTTTATGTTAGGTTTTGTCTGTGTGTACCTGTCAAAATGAGCAATCATTCCTATCAGGAGGGTTAAAATTCATTATTTGAAGAGGTATTTAGTTTTGTGTGTTTATTTTAAGTTAATAGATTATAGGGTGTTTGGGGGGTGTTTAGTTTTTTGTTTGAGGGTTTTCATTAACACAAAAAGTCTTGGAAAATGTGACATAGGTTCAAATGTAGATTACAAGAAACAAGTGTAGAAAGGATCACCCTACCAAACATTGGTGGGTACATGTAACACAAAGGCTGGAAATAGACGTATATAATAGGTGGGAATAATAACTTCTTATCATAATGGCTACACTATCCATATTATTTTGGTATGTGAATGACCTCACAGGTATAGACAAATAGGTAAGCGTATTGAATTATATTAAGAAATGCAGAGTCCCAATAGCAATGATGCAAGAGACACATTTGGAAAGAAATGAGCATGTGAATTTGATAAAGGATTTTCAGGATGGATATTCAGCAAAATGTGGGGTACTTATACTAATTGCTAGAGGAGCTGCCATAGTGATAGAAAAGGAAAAAAAAACATAGATGGTAGATTTGTAGTAGTAAAGGGCTACTGGCAAGGGAGGAGGATTACATTGGTATGTATTTATATTCCACCTAAAACTGCTGTTGTGGAGCTTAAGAAAATGTTTGGAGAAATAATCAGGGGAATTCATCAGGGAATATTACAGGTGGGGAGTGGAACTTGATTTGCAACAGTGAGGATATATCTAGGGGACCTAGTAGGGAAAATATAACAAAAGAGTGTAGATTACTGAAGAAATTTAAGAAAATAACCAAAATAAGAAAACACATTTGTACATGTTCTGATGAAGTTTTATAAAAGCAGATATTAGAAGAAACTACGCTAATTCCATTCTGTATAGGGAAAAAAGTACCCTGGTTGATAGAGTTAACCCTGACATATCGTACTAATGTCAATAAGATCTGTGACATTGTAAGAAGAGCTGGGGTATTTTGAGTATGGATGAGAAGTTTAGAGGGTTGATTGGGAATGACCCTGACTTCAGTTTCAGAAACAGTAAGTCGCTAAAGAGACAATTATGTTACAAGAGTGCCAGCAGAGGATACGTACCACCGTCACATAGAGAGGGGACCTTTTCTTGTAGACATTGTAAAGCTTGTAAATTTATACATACAGGTAATCATTTTGAACATCCACAGAAAGGGTTTGTGATAGAGACATCTTTGTATGCTGATTGTAATGCAAAAGATTTGATCTATTTTTCTTTTGATCTATTTTTCTTATTGCTTAGTGTGTTTTGTATACTATGTAGGGAAGACCAATAGGCGCCTGAAAGAACATATCTTAAAACATGTAGGAGACGTGAAGAATAAGAGGGCTAAGAGTGCATTGGGGCAACATGTAATAGACAAGGGTGATAAGCATAGTTTTAGATTTTTAGTTTTAGAGATTATAGCTTATAGCCGCGGTGGTGCAGCGGTAGTGTTGTTGCCTCACAGAAAGAGGTTCTCCCATTCGATTCTCGGCTGGAGCACCTTTTGTGTGGAGTCTGCATGTCCTCCCTGCGGTCGAAAGACACGGGTGAATGGACGTGCCTTCATTGAAGGTTGGGTGTCTGGCTGGCACCTCGGCACCGTAAAAATCTACTGCCAATCATTAGCGAACCGGAGTTCTGCTGTGGCGACCCCTAACCAGGAAAAGCCAAAAGAAGAAGTTTTAGAGATTATAGCTATGAACATCAGAAAGGGTGATATCAATAATTTCACAGAAGAAAGGGAGCAACAGTGGATTATACGGTTAGATGCAGATAAGTTTCCAGGCATCAATGAGTGTATATCCCTGAAACCTCACTTGAAATCCCACCCCTTGAAACATTGATGAGTTACTGCATCTTATTATATGTATTTGTCTTATTTTATTCTTTTATTATTTTGGTTGGAAAAATATGTATTTTTTGAATATATGGCATATTTAATTTATTTATGTGGGTATTAGGAAGAATGTTTTCTAATAAGGTGTAATGTAACTTTAAGTAATAGGTGATGTGCTTTTGGTCTCTGCTTGGATAGTTCACATTTAAATAGTGAGGTGAAAATTGTTTTAATTAAGTCTGATGTAGCTACCTTGATGGTAGTGAAACCGCTTATCATTGCTTTACCATTCTTGTTTTATTAAAGTATTTGTTCCTACCATTGTGTGCACTTAGCTTCTTTTTATTCAACTAATTCTGTTCTGTCTAAGTTACTTTGTGCTTATTAGATTGTTTAATTGTTGTTAAATTTAAGAAAATATTTGGTATGGAAGATATGAATTCAGTAGTAGGAACTTGAAGAGAATTTACATATTATTTCCCAAGGTACAGTAATTGGGCTAGACTAGACAGAAGTTATTTTTCACAGGAACATATGGTTTTAATTGAAAGCTTCAACACACATTCCATAACTATTTCAGATCATGTCAGTAACAACCAAGATAAAAATGCAGAGTAATAAAGTAAAAATGAGACACTGGCAGTTTCCCAGCTACTACTTAAAAATAGAGGAACTTAAGGAATGGGTAGTAGAAATTATTTGAGTGTGATGAGAGAAGATAGAATTGTTTTCAGAAGTTATAGCTAGTGAATGGAATAAAATAAAAGTAGCATTTAAAATAAGGTAAAAATAAAAGAAAAAGGGATATGCTTGAGAAGTAACAAGAATTATTTAGAGTGGCTGGCGAAGGCTAGAATACTAACAATAAGGGGAATTTCACAAAACAAGAAGAGACTCAACTGCATATGCTAAATAGAAAATAAGGGAGTATCTGGATAATGTGCATGAGTTTAGAAAATTTGCTGTTAAGCACCTATTATTTTAATAACTCCAGAGCACAAAACCTTTAGTGCAATGACTTAGGCAACAGAAAATAGAAGGGGTTATTACCAAACTTAGAAAGCTCATAACAACAAAAATAAGCAGAAATTGCGTAAAGGTATTACAGATGTCTTGGAAATTTTATTGAAATTTGTATAAAGCAGAGGAATATACAAATCAAGAAAGGGCACAAATGAAAGTATTTATGCAAGACTTAACTATTCCAAGGTTAGAGGTAGATGAGGCTCAACAATTAACAGTTAAGATAGGAGGAGATGAGAAAAAATGGTGATGTGTATTCAGTCTGCAAGAAAGTCTTCTAGAATAGATCACATCCCTGTGGAAGTTTGAAGGTAGGAGAAAAGAAAGTGCTAAAGGTCTGGAAGATTTTTGTTTAACATTATTTTAAAAGGACGGGAAGTACAAACATCCTGAAAGAAAGCTGTGGTGGCTGTAATACCTAAAGACGATACAGACCCATCAGACCCAGCTTCATACAGGTCCATTTAAATTTTAAATGATGATTATATAGTGATTGTGTCTAATAGCTAGAAGAATGGCAAAGGTGTCACCAAAAATGACAGATACTGATCAGTGTGGTTTTGTGGAGGGGAGGCAAACATTTGACAACGTTAACAGAATAATGATGATACAGTGGGAAGTAGAATGTAAGAAAATACTGTTGTTGTTGGTGGGTCTTGATGCAGAGAAAGCATTTGACAGAGTAAGTTGGGATTTTATGAGTAAGGCAATGGAAGCATTTGCATTCCCTGATACAATAATAAGGTTCATTAGGAGGATACATGAGGAATCAGAGGCAACAATTAAAGTGGGAGGTTTCCTCTCTGTTAAGTTGCGTCTGAAGAGAGAAACTCGGCAGGGGTGCCCTCTTTCCCCTTTATTTGCGTTATATTTTGAGCCATTGACAAAAAATAAGTAAATAAAAAAAAATAAAATAAATAACGGGCTCAGAAATTCAAGTATATAATTGGTATGGTAATCCAGAAAAGCTGGCTTTATCTGCAAATGATATTATTTTTTACATGATAAAACCAGAAAAGGGATCTCAGTGTTGTGTAACATTTTGAGAAAGTTTCTAGTCTTTCTGGGATATAAAATTAAGGAAGACAAAACAAAGGCTACAGCTTTGAACTATGTAGCCGCATATGAATTGGTTTAGCAGTACCCTTATTTATGGGAACTTGATAAAATGAAATATTTTGAAGCATGGATTAAAAAGTATTCTGTTATGGCAGCTAAGGATATGTGGGACGCGACTAAAAAGATAATACAAAAAACTGAGAAACTGGAAGCGCTTGTTTATGGATATGAACAGCAAGATACAAACAATAAAAATGTTTGTTGTCCCTTTAGTTCTATTGTTGTATTGCTGTTCTATGTCTTTGAGAGCTGGGCAGTGGTCTGGTTTGTATACGGTGGAATGGGTTTTAGAAAGGATTGCCTTTCTTCTGAAATTTTCTGTTCTTATAATCTTTAATTTTCTAGTAAAGGGCAGGCAGTCAGATCAAAAATGTCCACATTCATTGCATTTTCTACACATTGACCTACATTTATGAGGTATGTCCACTTTCTCTACATTGACATATGACAGTCTTGCACCAAGTGCTTCTCATCTCCACAAAAATGCTTTAGGTTGATCCTGTACCTCACTGTTCCTTATGTCCTCTTTATGTTTATAACATTTAAAATCTGCTGCATTTTTCCATCATGCACATCCAGTATAACCCTTACCCCCTTCTGTCCAAACATTTTTCATCATACAGTTTTTAAATCTCATGTACCTTATTACAAACATACAGAAAAAAAGTCTTTAATGCAAGTTCTTCTATGTCAGATGTTCTGAAATGCACATTTAGTTTCTTCCTTAACTGTAGTTCCAAGTTCTGAAAAGTGTACTAATTCTATGGTGCAAATTAATTCTTTTTCTCCACTTCATTCATAACTTTTTCAAGTAAAGTGACGTCTTTAAAGGTAACCACGCAGAAGTCTTCTGTTCCTAAGTGTATTACTGATCTTGTCCTATACTGTAAAATCCAGAGGTAAGATACTACTATCCACAACTTTATACCTGTTAATAATGTCACTGTTCTTTGTTTTGATTCTTAGCACTGGTCACTTCTAGTTTTGTCATCTTTGCATCAGTCCTTGTGTTCTTTCAGTTTCAGTCAAATCATCTTTCTTTCCTTTCTTAACCATTTCTATATATGTAAACATTTTCTTATTGCGCACAACACCCTGTTGAAGGGGGATGCTTTTCAAACCAGCTATTCCTCTGGCTAAGCATATACCCCCAAGCTGATGTGCCAGCATCTTATGATAATCCAACTTCTTTTCCTGATTCACATGGCAGCACCTTCTATTAAATATCACAGCATGTGATCTAGCATAACACTATCAGCATTTGGCTCATCTCAATCCATCATCTCCAACAAAACACACATTTTCAGATGTTCTGCCTCCAACTCTGTAGCAGCAGTCTCCTCTGATACAGGATCTCTGTGATATTTCAGTATTCTATAATACTCAACTCTCAGCCTGCTTTCTCCTTTCCTCCTCCCTCTTGGAAAAACTTTGATCTCAGCAGCAACTCTCTGGTGGCACCTAATGGACAAACAAAGTATTGCCTTAAAAAAAAGAAAAAACAAAAAAATCTTCGTTTCCTGCCTTTCCTGACCTAGAATAGTCCCTAATACAGGCATTGCTGTATTCTGGACTTTAGTATAGTTCCTGTGTTGCCCATTTCCTTACTTGGATAGAAGGAAGCTTCTTTGTTCACCAGTGGGAGTGGGGAGCTTTGAGCAGCCTATCTGTCCCTGGAGGAGTGATCTCAGCACAGAATCTTGTAGTCTATTGGCCGTTTTGGGCTAATTTCTAGCTCGTTCAAGTCCCCTGTATAAAAACCCGCTTTGGCGCAGTTTTTCGCTTGTTCCAACTCAACATAAGCTCCTCGTGGTCCTGCAGAGTGGTGCTAGCAGCAGAGAGGCGAAAAAGAGCGACTACCAACTGATTTTAAAACTGCTGTTTCTGCCTGTTAAGCTTGTTTTTGCTAAAGTATTTTTACCTGCACTTTAAAGTTTGTTGTTTGTTGAATTTTATCTGTTGAGGCTGCTCACTGAAGTGCGCTAGCCTGTGTTAAGCAATTACTGTACTTTTTCTACTGTTTGTGCCTTAAAAAAAAAGAAAAAACAAAAAAAAATCCTTGTTTCCCGCCTTTCCTGACCTAGAATAGTCCCTAATACAGGCATTGCTGTATTCTGGACTTTAGTATAGTTCCTGTGTTACCCATTTCCTTACTTGGATAGAATAAAGCTTCTTTGTTCACCAGTGGGAATGGGGAGCTTTGAGCAGCCTATCTGTCCCTGGAGGAGTGATCTCAGCACAGAATCTTGTAGTCTATTGGCCATTTTGGGCTAATTTCTAGCTCTTTCAAGTCCCCTGTATAAAAACTTGCTTTAGTGCGATTTTGCGCATAGCGCAGCATCGGGCAGCGCCGCTTAATCGGGTTTAAACCATTCCCGGCTCCACAAAGTCTACTCTTCACTTTTTCCCTTAGAACTGCTCTCTCTCTCAAATTGAACACCCTATTCTCAATCTAAAGCCCTACACTAGCTCATATAAGCAGTTCTATAAGTTAGCACTAATAACTAAAAGCACTACATCCTCATAATACTCCCTTTGAGTACCTTGTCCCCTATTGGTCCTTCTTGATTCAGTCATAAAGGAGTTCCCTATACTATTCTAGAATGTCCAAAGGTCAGTTGCTGGTTTCCTCTCCAGTCCAGCTGGTGAATCTGGGAATCTTGAGGCAATGTTACAATTGCCTCATGTACACAGACAACCCTCTCCTCCTCCCAACAAGTTCAACTATATGTGAGAGATGCATCCATATAGCCAAACTGGAGGCTAAGCTCTCTCAACTCAGTACTGGCATAACCAGTCAGGAGGAGAAGGTAACCTCACACACCACAAATCCAGTCTAACATAGTCCTAACACAACAGCAAACCAAACACATAAACACACAAACACATGCTCGGAGGCTCTAAATAAAAATCTGCCTAAGCAACAGAGACCTCCAAAGCAGACATCCAAGCAACAGCTACCCCAAAACAAAACAACACATAGCTCACAAAGTCAGTGTGCCAAACAATCACAGCCCTTAAGGCTAAACAACACACCTGATACACTTGTAATAGGTGACTCTATTGTCAGACACACTGACGTCCCGCTCACCAGGCTGAACAAGGAGAAGGTCACAGTGAGCTGCCTGTCGGGTGCTAGGATCCGCCACATAACACAAGCACTCAGGTCACTCCAAAGCAAGTACAAATATGACTCAGTCATTGTCCATGCTGGTGTTAATGACCTGAGACGTACCTCCCTGGACTACATGAAAAGAGACATAGAGGAGCTCTCTGATCATGTAACCCAGGCCGGTATGACCCTGACCTTGAGCAGCATATTACCCTCACCAAGAATGATGCCACAGTATAAAGACAAAATGATCAATTTTAACAATTGGCTAAAGTTTTGGTGTAATTCAAAGGGGATCCAGTGTCTGTCAGCCTGGGATGACATGCTCGACAAGCCACGTTGCTTCGCTAGGGATGGCTTGCACCTGTCACCCCTGGGCTTTCGGATATTGGCAAAGGCTCTTGCCACCCCCATAATGCCTTTTTTAGGCAAGGCTCAAAAGAAAAACCCACCTCCGTAGACAACACAAGGAAAAAGAAACTAAGGGTAATGCTGCTCAACGCCAGAAGTCTAAACCTCAAGATGCACGCACTCAAAGCCCTCCTCAATATGGAGAACATCAATATCTGTGCAGTGACAGAAACCTGGTTCAAGGCTCCCGAGAGCACCCCAGCACTTCCAGGTTATATGTCATATCATGCTTTTCGGCCCCAAAACTCGGACCGAACCACAAAAGGAGGGGGAGTATCCATATTCATCAAAGATACCCACACCTCCAGATTAGTGGCATTGCACAAAGCATCGGAGACCATCCATGTGCAGCTAACAGTGGGCAAAACTGCCTTTCAGTTTGTAGCATGCTACAGACCACCCTCTCAAAATCAGAAATCCCACTCGGCCTTCCTGAGAACACTGGAGAATATGAAGGTCTCTCCAAACACCATTATATTGGGTGACTTCAACTACCCAAACATTGACTGGGAGCATTACTCAAGCCCCAGCATCCTGGCCCAAAGGTTCCTAGAATTTATATACTCAAATGCTGTGGAACAACTAGTCACCACCCCCACAAGAGGGGATAACATACTGTACCTGGTCATCACCAACATGGGGACTCTATGCTCCATACCAGAGGTATTCCCCTCATTGGTAAGATCGGACCGTAAATTAATCTCACTGGATATTCACATCCCGATCCCACCCACAGCCCAGAAAACCACAGTGAAAAACTTCTCAAAAGCTAACTTCACACTTCTCAAAACCAAGGTGGAATCCTTCAAGGCCCCCGGGCTAGTGGAAACTACGGCTCAAACTGTAGAATCCTTTATAAACGCATTCTATGGACACCTTCAGGAATGCATGGATCATGCTATCCCAAACAAAACCAAGACCCAATCTTCCAAAGGCAGGCGTCCTGCCTGGTGGACCCCAGCCATAAATAAGCTGTACAACAGAAGGAGGAAGCTACTACATGATAGTGCAAAATCCCTAAAAGGGAAGGCATCTCTGATCAGTACTAGCAAAAGACTATGATCCCTCATAAAATCATCCAAGGCCAGCTTCGAGAGAAAAATTGCACAGGACACTAAAGATAATCACATGGTGTTCTTTAGTTATGTTAGGAACCTGGATGGCAACTCCCAGATATGCTCAGAGTTTGTCCAAAATGACAAAAAATACACTGAACCCACAGACATTGCCAACATCCTGGCAGACAGGTTCAGTGCAAACTCCCCCCCTAAAGAGCAAATATCTATCCCAGCAGAGTGCTGCCTCCCTGACATCTCAGATCCTCAGGTGAGAGCCACCCTCTCCAAAGCAAATAACACAGCATCAATGGGACCAGACGGTGTCCCGGGCTGCGTCCTACATGAACTCCAAGAAGAGCTAAACCCCCACATAAAGCTGCTGTTCAGTCTCAGCCTTACTACAGGATATGTACCCAAAGAATGGCGTACAGCAACAGTGGTCCCACTCCACAAAGGTGGTGCCTCTACTGGCCCTGGAAACTATCGCCCCATAAGCCTGACTAGCCTGGTCTGCAAAGCTATGGAGAGGATCATCATGGAACTCATAAACAATGACATTGGGGACCTACAGACACTGGATCCTACCCAATTCGGCTTTGTTAAGGGAAGATCCTGACTCTTAAACCTGGTCGATTTCATTCATAGTTTAGTACTAGGCTATCTGCCCTGGGGCGTTTGTAAGCCTAGCCATAGTGATGTGGCTTTTGCCACCCCATGAAATGGTACAAAAATGTACAGAATAAATTTAGAATACTGTGCCTCTGTCTAGTAGTGACACAATGAAGGTCCCCTTATATAATAGAATTAGTTTACTGTGCCCCTGTCTAGCAGTGACACAAATGTGACCCCTGGGGTAAACTTACGATCTCCCATCCACTCATCAAGATTTCTCTTGAAGAGAGTCAGTGAGGGGCTCTGCCTAATATGAACTGGGATCTTGTTCCAAAGCATGGGAAGCCTCTGGGTTATGAATCTATCCCTCCAGCATGTCCTATTCATACTTGTGCCGAGGTTTAAGTCTTTAGCTCTCGTGGTCCTGATGGATTTGGATTTTTTGAGGTGGAGCATGTCCATCAGATCCTGATTGGGCATAGCCTTGTAAGTCAGGCAGAGATCACCTCTGAGCAGGCGGAATGCTACTGAATAGAGCTGAAGTTTCTTTAGTCTGGCAGAATAAGACATATGTTGGAGACCCTTGATCCTCTTGGTGAGGTACTTTTGTGGTCTCTCCAGCTGTTGCAAATGCTGGGTGAGGTACATACCAAATGGGGCATTGTACTCAATCATGGGTCTGATGAGGGAGGAGTATAGGGGTACAATGACATCCTTGGATCTGGATGTGAATCCCTTCATGATGAGGTGTGCAAGGTAGAATGTTTTTCTAACCACGTTGGCAACGTGGGTGTCATATGAGAGGTCGCTGTCGACTTGGGTCCCTAGGTCTCTGATTACTTTTTCCGTACTCATTGGGTTGCTGTATATGTGATAATTTGTGGGTACTTTGTTTTTCCCAAAGGGGATGACTATACATTTTTTGGCATTTAGTTTAAGGCTGTAACTCCGGCACCAGTTGTCCGTTTCTGTGAGGCCTTTTTGTAGGATGTATGTGTCCGCTGGTGTATCGACTATGGCGCCTAGTTTGCAGTCATCTGCGAACTTTGTCAGCCACAACCCTCCCATGTTTGCTTTAACATCTGAGAAATGAATGCCGAACAAGAGGGGTCCCAGGACAGATCCCTGTGGGACACCACTTGTGACTGGCTTTGAGTCTGACATTGCTCCAGCGATTTTAACTTTATGGGTTCTGTCCTTTAGCCAGTTTGCAACCCATCTAGTGACACAAGGGTTTATGTTTAAGCTGTTGAGCTTATCTATGATGCCTGAGTGGGGTATTGTGTCGAAGGCCTTAGCCAAGTCCAGGTAGGCTGTATGGACTGCTTTGCCCTCATCAATGGCTCTAGTGGCTGTTTCGAAAAAGTCAACCAGGTTCAAAAGGCAGGATCTGCCCTTTACAAAGCTGAACTGGGTGAGGTCAAGTGTCTGTAGGTCCCCTATGTCTCTGTTTATGAATTCCATAATGATTCTTTCCATAGCTTTGCAGACCAGGCTGGTTAAGCTTATGGGGCGGTAGTTCCCAGGGTCTGCAGAGGTACCCCCTTTGTGGAGTGGGACCACTGTTGCTGTACGCCAGTGTTCAGGTACATATCCTGTAGTAAGGCTAAGGTTAAATAGCATTTTTATGTGTGGGTTTAGCTCCTCTTGGAGTTCACGTAGCACGCAACCCGGGATACCGTCAGGTCCCATTGATGCTGTGTTTTTAGCTTTGTTGAGGGCGGTTCTCACTTGGACATCTGAGATGACAGGGAGATTACATTCAGCTGGGATAAGTATTTCTTCTTTTGGGGTGAGGGAGGGGAGAAATTTGCACTGAACCTGTCAGCCAGAATGTTGGCAATATCTGTGGGTTCAGTGTATTTTTTGTTGTTGTGAACTAACTCTGAGCCTATCTGAGGGTTTCCGCCCAGGTTTCTAACATAGCTGAAGAAGGCTTTGTGGTTATCTTTAGTGTCCTTAGCGATTTTTCTCTCAAAGTTGGCCTTGGATGTTTTTATGAGAGAACGTAGTTTTCTGCTAATGTTGATCAGAGATGTCTTCCCTTTATGGGATTTTGCTCCGACGTGCAGTAGCTTCCTTCTTTTGTTATACAATTTGTTAATGGCTGAGGTCCACCAGACAGGATGCTTGCCTTTGGTGGAGAGGGACTTGGATTTATTTGGGATTGCATGATCCATGCATCCTTGGAGATGTCCATAGAAAGCATTTGTGAAGGATTCGGCATTGTGGGATGTGGTATCCACTGGCCCAGTGGGCTTAAAGGATACCATCTCAGTCTTAAGAAGAGTGAAGTCTGCTTTTGAGAAGTTTTTCACTGTGGTCTTTTGTGCTGGGGGTGGAGGTGGGATATGTATATCCAGGGTGATTAGTTTGTGGTCAGATCTCACTAGTGAGGGGTATACCTCCAGTGTGGAGCATTTTGTACCCATGTTTGTGATGATCAGGTCTAGTATATTATCTCCCCTAGTGGGAAATGTGACTAGTTGTTCCAGTGTATTTGAATTTATGAATTCCAGGAACCTTTGGGCTAGGGTGTTAGGGCTAGAATAATGTACCCAATCTATGTTTGGGTAGTTGAAGTCTCCCAGTATGATGGTATTTTGTGATACATTCATATCCTTCAATGTCTTCAGGAAGGCTGAGTGGGGTTCCTGAGATTGGGAGGGTGGTCTGTAACATGCTACCAGTTGTATAGCAGTTTTGCCTATGGTTAGTTGCACCTGTATGGTCTCTGATGCTTCATGTGTTGCTACTGACCTGGAGGTGTGGGTGTCCTTGATGAATATGGACACTCCCCCTCCCTTTGTGGTTTGGCCCGGGTTTTGGGGCCGAAAAGCATGATATGAGGTATAGCCTGGTAGCGCTGGGGTGCTCTCAGGAGCCTTGAACCAGGTTTCAGTTACTGCACAGACGTCGATGTTCTCCATGCTGAGGAGTGCATCAAGTGCCTGCATCTTGAGATTTACACTTCTGGCATTGAGCAGCATTACCCTTAGTTTTTTTCCATTTTTATTTTCTAAGGAGGTGGGTTTGTCTTTTGAGCCTTGCCTAAAAAAGGCACTATGGGGGTGGCAAGAGCCTTAGCCATTATCCGGAAGCCCAGTGGTGACAGGTGTAAGCCATCCCTTGCAAAGCAGCGTGGCCTGTCCAACATGTCATCCCAGGCAGACAGACATTGGATCCCCTTAGAATGACACCAGTACTTGAGCCAATTATTAAAGCTGATCACCTTGTCTTTGTATTGTGGCATCATTCTTGGTGAGGGCAAGATGCTACTCAGGGTCAGGGTCATACCAGCCTGGGCTACGTAATCGGAGAGCTCCTCTATGTCTCTTTTCATGTAGTCCAGGGAGGTACGTCTCAGGTTATTCATGCCAGCATGGACAATGACGGATTCATATTTGTACTTGCTTTGGAGTGACCTGAGTGCGTGTGTTATGTGGCGGATCCTAGCTCCCGATAGGCAGCTCACAGTCACCCTCTCCTTGTTCAGCCTGTTAAGCGGGACATCAGTGTGTCTGACTATAGAGTCACCTATTACTAGTGTATCAGGCATGGTGTTTGGCCTTAAGGGCTATGATTGGTTGACACACTGATTTATTGAAGTATGTGTTGCATGTGTTTTGTTTTGAGGTGGTGGATTTTTGGATGTCTGCTTTGGGAACCTCTGTTGTTTTGGTAATTTTTTTATTAGAGCCTCCGAGTATGTCTTTTTGTTTTTATGTGTTTGGTTTGCAGTTGTGGTAGGTCTATGTGGGACTGGGTTTGTTGTGTGTGTGGTTACCATCTCCTCCTGTCTGGTCATGCCAGCCCTGAGTAGAGAGAGTTCAGCCTCCAGTTTGGCTATATAGTTGCATCTCTCACATGTATTTGTGTTTGTTGGGAGGAGGTGAGGGTTGTCTGTGTACATGAGACAATTGTAGCATTGTCTCAAGATACCCAGATTAACCAGCTGAACTGGAGAGGACGCCAGTAATCTACCACTCGACATGCTAGAACAGTATAAGGGAGTGCTGTGCCTTTAAGGGAAGTGGTATTCACAAGGGTGGTAGGTGGATGTAGTGCTTACTTAGTACGAGAGTGCTTACTTAGTAGAGAAATTTTGAGAACAAGTGCTAGGCTTATAATATAGCGAGTAGTCTGATTATACTAAGAATAGAGCTTCCTTAAGGGAAAATTTGAAGAGTAGACTTGGCGGAGCCAGAAGAAGTTTAACCGGCGCTGCGCTATGCGCAGCCACCAATTACTACAGCTCTTGTGCTGAGGTCACTTCCTACAGGGACAGGTAGGCTGCTCAAGGCTCCCCACTCCCACTGGTGAGCAAAGAAACTTCCTGCTATCCAAGTAAGGTAATGGACAACACAGGAACTACACCACAGCCCAGAATACAGCAATGCCTGTAAACTGGTCTAAACTAGTCGAGGAGAGGCGGGAAAACAAGGAGTTTTTTTTTTTTTTTTTTGTTTTTTTGATAGAAACACACAGAAAATGCAGAAACAGTGATAAATCAGTTACACAGGCTAGCACACTTTAGTTGGCAGCCTCAACAGTTAAATTAAACAAACAAACAAACTTTCGATCAAATTCGACTAAAATGTAACTTTAAGTGCAGATTTTAAAATAATGCAGCAAACAGCTAAAAAACAGTTTAAGCTTGTTCAGGGTAAGCTACAGAAGCTATTCCAAGTAAAAAAACAGCAAAGATACTTAAATCCAGAAAGTAGTCGCTTTTCTGAGTTCTCTGTAGCTAGGACCACTCTGCAGGACCACGAGGAGCTTGTCTGAGCAGTATAGCCAGAAAAAAACGCCCAGAGGTGGATTTTAAACAGGTAACTACAAAAGAGCTAGAAATGGTCCAAAACAACCAATTACTACAGCTCTTGTGCTAAGGTCACTTCCTACAGGGACAGGTAGGCTGCTCAAGGCTCCCCACTCCCACTGATGAGCAAAGAAACTTCCTTCTATCCAAGTAAGGTAATGGACAACACAGGAACTACACCACAGCCCAGAATACAGCAATGCCTGTAAATAGGTCTAAACTAGTCGAGGAGAGGCGGGAAAACAAGGATTATTTTTTTGTTTTTTTGATAGAAACACACAGAAAATGCAGAAACAGTGATAAATCAGTTGCACAGGCTAGCACACTTTAGTGGGCAGCCTCAACAGTTAAATTAAACAAACAAACTTTCGATCAAATTCGACTAAAAAGTAACTTTAAGTGCAGATTTTAAAATAATGCAGCAAACAGCTAAAAAAACAGTCACCAAGGCCATTGATGAGGGGAAGGTAGTCCACACAGCCTACCTGGACCTTGCGAAAGCCTTTGACACAATACCCCACTCGGGCATCATAGATAAGCTCTCCAGCTTAAATATAAACCCCTATGTCATAAGATGGGTTGCAAACTGGCTCAAGGACAGAACCCACATAGTCAGAATTGCTGGAGCCATGTCAGACTCTAAACCAGTTACAAGTGGCGTCCCACAAGGCTCAGTCCTGGGACCTCTCTTGTTCAGTATATGTTTTTCTGAGGTTCAAGCTAACACGGGAGGACTGTGGCTGACCAAGTTCGCAGATGACTGCAAACTGGGCACCATAATTGACTCTCCAGCTGACACAAGCATTCTCCAAAAGGGTCTCATAGACACGGATAACTGGTGCCAGAGCCATGGCCTAAAGCTAAATGCTAAAAAGTGTATAGTCATACACTTTGGCAAAAACAAAGTGCCCACAAATTATCACATAGGCAGGAACCCATTAAGTACGGAAGAAGTAATTAGGGACCTGGGGACCCACGTTGACAGTAATCTCTCCTTTGACAACCACATTGCCAGAGTGGTTAGAAAGACCTTCTATATAGCCCACCTTATCATGAAAGGATTCACATCTAGATCGAGGGAGGTCATTGTGCCCCTTTATTCATCCCTCATCAGGCCCATAGTTGAATACAATGCCCCATTTGGGATGTACCTAACCCGACACCTGCAGCAACTAGAAAGACCCCAAAAGTACCTCACAAAGAGAATCATGGGACTCAAACAGATGCCATATGCTGCTCGGTTAAAGAACCTCCATCTCTAACCAGTTGCATACCGCCTACTTAGAGGCGATCTATGCCTGACGTATAAAGCCATGTCCAACCCGGAATTAATGAGCATGCTCCACCTCAGAAAATCCAAATCCCTTAGAGCTACGCGCTCGAGGGACTTGGAACCTCAGCACAGAAATATATAGGACATGCTGGAGGGACAGATTCATAACCCAGAGGCTCCCTTCGCTCTGGAATAGAATCACAGTCCATGTTAGGCAGAGCCCCTCACTGACTCTCTTCAAGAGGAATCTTGACGAGTGGATGGGAGATCGTAGGTTTACCCCGGGGATTATTTCGGTGTCACTAGTAGAAAAAGGCACAGTAAACTAACCTTAAAAAGGGCACAGTAAAATCAGTTCAGAGGGTGGCGAAAGCCAAACACACTCTGGCTAGGCTTGTAAATGCCTTAGGGCAGATAGCCTAGTATGAACCTCTGAAAGTTTCCTGGCATCCTTATAGTTTCATAGGGTCATGAGTGATTACTAGGCTAACAACCCCAGGGGGATTTTTTTCAAGTGTAGACATACTTACCAAGGTGAGAATCAAACCTTGTACTTTGTGCCTGTGAGGTAAACACCTTAACCATTATGCTAACCCCCAACCTCCAAATGTCCTGGCCTAATTTTCCCCTAATCATTATGAATGCCACCTCGGCTCTCTCCTGAAAAGAGGCTATTGGCCTAGTGGGAATAACCCAGTCAACAAAGTGTAAATTAAAAAAAAACATGCCCCATTAATTTTCAGTCTTAAAATAGTTGTGTTGTAGTAATTGTAATGGTTCCCATCAAGTAGGATATTTCTGCCCAGTGTTAGTAGTTACACTGGTGAATTGTGTCTCAAATTGATTGCACTCTTTATCATATAGAAGCATACTGAAGACTCTTCTGATTGTATGCTATACTCCTTGTTGATTTCATTTGTAAGGATTGAATGCATATTCACTTACCATCCTCCAGACTTTAATCTTAAACATGTAGGTGGGTCTTAATGTGTGCACAAGCCTTCCAGACAAATGGAACTTACCAAAATACAGTTTTTTGGGCAGACAGGTGGATGTAATTATCCTAATATTCTTGAATAGAATGTACAAGGACAAGTTACACCCAGCCAAAGCTAATGCACAAGTGCCCAGTTGCTTCTCAAAGCTGACTGCATAACATTTTGCAAATATTAACAACAGCCTTCTATTTTTACTCAAATAGAACACCATATTTAACCCATTTGAAGCAGACGTAGAAGAAGGGGATAGGACAGGACAGTTGTATCACGTTTGCTGTTACCAGTCGTCCTACTATGACTGTGAAATAATTTCTGTTTCATATCCTTGCCTATATGATCTGAGTCATGGCTAAAAAGGATTCTTGGGCCAGTTCACTTACCTTGTTAACAAATATAATAAAATAAATAAATACTTACATAAGTAAGACTGGTGATCAAGAGACTGATGGTGTCAAATCAGGCATCTGAGAAAAAGACGCCAAGAAAGGAGACAAATAAGCAAATTGTCCCCCAGTGGTTACTTCATCTTTTGTGGAGAATGGGCCATACACCCTCACTTCCTGAGAGCCAGCTGGCATTCCAGTGGATCACATAAGTATTAATCTTGGGCTCACAAAGTTTATCTGTAGCTCTAGTATGTGGGGTGATGTTATATGCCTTTGCAAGCTCTTTGCAATCATTGTTGACATGCGTACTTTTGTGTAACCCACTAACTTCCAAACAATGCGCAAGACTGTTTATGAAAGGCATTTTGCATTTGAGAGTTCCAATGAGAAATGCCTTTTTGGTTCTGGATATGAATTTTGTTTTAGAGAAAGTAATGCTGAACGTTTACATGCACAAATTCTACTTAGGTTAACTTTCTTTCCTAGAAGTCTGTTCTTGGCAGATATTAATGCCATCAGGGGAATTTTAGGATTACGTGGCTTGAGATTAACTCAGTTTAACTTTGTTTTATATTTGTATAGGGTTTCAGGGAAGACAAAATTCATTCATGCCCATAGTGATATCTGAGTGTACTGTGAATCACTCTGTTAAGCTGTCTCTGTGCTCCAAAACAGGGCAACAACTGAGATATTTTTTACAGATGTCATATATGCAAAAGGAGCTCATTTATTACATAGAAAAATGTTTCTTGCAATTTCTTTTGTCAAAGATAAACAGGGTAAGTCAGTTGTAAACCCCTGTCAAAATGGCTAAGCAACACTTTTTTTGTGATGATAAATCATTCATTCTGAATGTCTATTTTATTAATTTCATGGTCAAGTTGAGCTGAAGCTTGTCCCAGGAAGAAGTGATCATAAAACAGAAACCATCCCTAAATGGGATGCCAGTCCATCATGGGACACATGCACTGCACTCTCATACACACCTAATGGTAATATAAACATCACCAGTTCACGTATGTGTCTTTGTGATGGGGAAGTAAATTGGAGGCTGTAGCTAAAACCCTAGCTGACACAGGCTGGACAAGCAGACTCTGTACAGAAGTTACCAAAAGCCAGGAACCAGAGAATCAAGTGCTAGCAATAGTGCTAAGTACTGCAGTATTCATCTGCCTGCTAAATCCTTCCAGGGGATGAGTAAAGGCTCATTCTGTGAGATTAACAGCTACTTCTCAAGCCTGTTTTATGGATATAGCTGCAGAGAATATATGAAAGTGACTACTTGGAAAAAATGTCCCTATATTTACCAAGACATTACAGACTTGTACTTCTCTTGCTTTAACATCTGGCTCCTTAATGAATCTCTGACCCCCATAAGTGCAGTCGCAAACATCAGAAACAGTCAAACATGATCTTTACATGAACTGTAAAAAAAAAAAATGGGGTGAGCACCTGCACCCTCATTGAAGGTCATTTACATATTGAGGAAAGGAGAAATCCCTTGGATTCCTCAGTCTCAAGATTCAGACACAAATCCTGGAAGTCCTTCCATATCACTGTTGCAGTACTCGTAACATAAGGAATCTCCTGCCAAGGATAGCTCAATCCCCGGCCAGTATACCAAAGCCTTTAGTATCTACAGGCACCGTACGTCACATGTATGCTCTCCACGCAAGACATAGGGTATAAAGGTTATGTGCAGATGCACATACTTCAGAACTTCTATGCTTTTGTCCAAACACCATCACTGAATATTGGTTTAAACACCTTTCTTCTGTGCTGGTTACCAAGCTGTTTTTTTGATAAGTGCCCTGTTGGGGTTCTTCCGTATCTTTCACTTTTATTTTTAATGTTGTTGGTTTCATGTCATCCAGAAAGGGAAAATGTCAGTGTGGGAGGCAGATTTCCCCTTAAAGATCATCATAGCCAGTGAATCTTCTGTCTGGGTGCTTCCCACGCCCATATGCAGTGTTTTATCTGCCAAACATTTGTCCCCAAGACCTTACATATATGCCTGTCTTACTTATCTATTTACCATGAAAACCACCATCTTAAATTATTGGCTTAGGGTGGTATGGCAGAATCTTCCTGTTCACAGGGTCAACCATCAGTTAAGAAAAAGGCCAAAAAACTTGGTTCAGATATAGTTGCAATCTAGCTTCCCCTGGACATCTCTCTCAAGGTTAGTGAAACCCAGAGGATCATCTGGTCACTGCCTGTGATTCCTCTGCTGAGACCCTTTAGAGGCTGTCATGAATCCATTTTCTTACATCCTCCGAGGCTTTACAAACATCTGCTCCTGATGTTGAGGAGGAACCTTGGTTGATTCTTTGAAAGGGATCAATGAGTATTCTCCAGGTCTTAGTGAGGAAGGAGATCCCTACTACACTTATTGACAAGGGTCTGACCCTCCCAGGGTTTTTCACACAGACATCCCGCAGAAAAACAAACAGAAAACTAAACATATATTCCCCTGCAGTTGAGGATCCCCAACGTGAATAGCATGATTTTACTCTTTCTTTATCTGAACAGTGTGCTCATTCAGGTCTCATCCCCTGAGTCTCTGCTTCAGGATCTCCAGTTTACTATTTCCCTGCTGCAGACTCTGGGGTTCACTGTAAACTTTCAAAAGTCAGTCTTGATTCCTTCTCAGGGTCATGTTTTCCTTTGTTGCAGGATCCAGACCATCTCACCCCAGGGTTTCCTTTCCAGTCTCCAGGCCTGACTCAAGAGGTTTTTACAGATACCTCAGACAGGTGGTGGGAAGCTTCCTTCGGCTGTCTCAAGGTTAAGGGTCTCTGGCCTCTTCTTCAGAGGTCAGATCACATCAACACCAAGGAGAAGAGGGCTCTGCTTCTAGCTATCCAAGGCTTTTCATACCCTCTTTCATTCCTGGTCCCTCAAAGTTACCACAGTGATGTATGGTATGTCGCTAAGCAAGGGGGCACAAGGTCATACCTTCTTTGCAGTACAGCTTTTTAGGTCTGGAACTTAGCTGTCAAGTATCAAGTCTCTTCAGGCTGTTTACATTCCCTCAGAGCACAATCTAGTGGCAGATTCTTTGAGCAGATCCAGCATGCAAGCTCACAAATGGATGCTTCACAGAGATGTGTTCCTGAACATTGCCTGTTGGTGGGGTACTTGTCAGGTAGATGTTTTTGTCTCTCCTCTGAACAGACAACTTCCTCTTTTCTGTTCCAGAGTCCCAAGTTCTCTGGCTTGAAAAGTGAATGCCCTGTCTTTTCCTTGGAAGGGATGTTTCTATATGCTTTCCCTCCCCTTCTGCTGCTTCTGACAGTCTTGCACAAGATTAGGCAAGACTCTTCCCAAATCTTGTTGGTGACTCCTTTATGGGCCAGATAGCATTGGTTTCCCTTTCCTTCACTTGTCCTGGGGCAATTACCACAAGTTACCTTTCTGAGTGGACCTTCTCAAACAAGAGAAGGGGTCTCTTATCTGTTTTCAGTTGTCCACTCTTCAACTGATGCTGTGAGTGATAGGGTTTTGATCCATTTTAGACATCTTTTTTTTCTGAGGACATTTCAGGTCCTGCAGGAGGCCTGGAAACCCACTACCAGGAAATCATATTTGTCCAACTGGAAGAGCTTTTCTGTCTGGTGCTTCTCTTGCAATTAGGATCCTCTTTCTGCGGAGGTTCCTCTTGTCCTCTCTTATTTGTGTGATCTGCTTCATGCTGAGTTGGCATATTCTTCAGTTAAAGCTCACCTATCATCAATCTCTGATTTTCTGCCCTTGAATCCTCCTCTGGCTTCCAGATTTGAGGTCAGGCAGTTTCTTAAAGGCATCTTTCATGACAGGCCTCCTAGGAAGCCTATTCCACCTTCTTGAGATCTCAGTTTTGTTTTTGAGCAACATTGTTCATGGAAGACTGTTCTTCTTTTGGCTCTTACTTCAGCCTAGAGGGTTTCTGAACTTCAGACTCTTATGGCTGTTCCTCCTTTCTTAATTTTTCACAGGGACACGGTGTCTGTTTGTACTAATCCTTCTTTTATGCCCAAGGTGGTCAATGAGTTGTCTCTTAATCAGTCTATTTATTTGCTTTCCTTTTTTCCTTCTCTGCAGTATGCCAGTGAGAAGATCCTTCACACCTTGGACTTGCATAGGCAGCTCAGGTATTATTTTGATAAAACTAAAGTTATTCACAAATTTGTTTCTTTTCATCCCAGGTCTTTGGGTTCAGCTGTTTCTAAGTAGACCATCTGTTCCTGGATTTTTAAAGCCATTTCTCTTTGTTATTCATTTCATTGCAAATGTCTTTCATCTTCAGTAAAGACCCACTCTACCAGAGCTGTTGCATCCTCTGGTGCTTTTTTCAAGGGTCTGGATACCAATTCCATACCTGATGCTGCTACTTAGTCTTCTGTCCATCCCTTCACTAAGCATTGTAACTTGGATGTTATTTCCAGCGCTAGAGCTGGCTTTGCCAGGGCTATCCTATGTGGGTTTCTTGAGGGTTCTTTAGTGCCATCCTCTTCCCAGGGTTCCTGTTAAGCTTTTATAATCTCCCTTATGTTAGGAATACTGCAACAGTGATATTGAAGGACATAGTATAGTTGTGTAAAATCTTACCATAACAGTAGATGTCCTTCTCTTCACTGTTGTGGTACTCACTTACTCCCTCCTGCCCCCTCTGCTGTAGCCTGCTGTCTTTGCCTTCCTGGCTTAGAGGTTCTTCCCTCTTTCTGGATGCACATGTTCCTCCTTCTGCCTAGGGACATTCTGTTTCTCCTGGGGCTTTTCAGTTCTGAAGTGTGTGCATCTGTATATCACCTTTATGCCTTATGCTTTGCATGGGGAACATAGATGTGACCTATAGCGCCTGTAGATACTAAAGGCTGTGGTATACTGGCTGGACGTTGGGCTATCCTTGACAGCAGATCCCTTACTTTAGGAATACTGTGACAAAGAGAAGGACATCTACTGTTAAGATAAGATTTTACACAACTGTACTTTTTCACACATTAGTGATTATACATCAGAGTGATGATCACTGGTGTGTCACAAACAAGCTTGCCACCCATAACATCCTTCCAATATCCTGGATCTCAGGGGTACTTCTTGGGATTCTACTCAAAAGTAATAACACTTCCTCTCAACTAAGATAGTAATACAGCTGGTAAGGTACTCATCTCAACAATTAATCTTCATTACTGTCTCTCACTCCCCCATCTATATAATTATGTTTTGTTTTTGCATATAATTGAATCTTAACTGCTTTTACAAGTTCATAATCATATGTTGACCTGCTTCAAAGTTATTGCCCTGTGTAATGATGCAGCCTTTCTTAATAGAGGTAAAGGGCATTTTATTTGAGAAGAACTGAGTGTACCTTTAGTCAATCTCAGAATTTTGTATGCTAAGAAGCCTAACATAGATGGTACCTACCATAAAACAGGCATCAACTTGAGCCCAGCCACAGTTACTGTTGTGGAAAAATGCACTAAAGAAAGGTACTAAGGAAGAAGGCAAGGTACCAAAAGCAATGGCTAAGCATTGAAATACTTATTTTTTGTTGCAAATCAACTGTTAAAGTAAGCACCACACCCAGCTGCTCCTTTCCATCTTTAAGAGGCAGTTTATTAATTTTATATTTTATACTGGTTCACATGTATTAAATACTGGTTCACATGTATTAATATATGCATTAAGGTTATACTTTTTTAGGACTTTTTTCTCTGTTCTGAGGATTCCACATCTCAAAATATCATGTGCTGCTGTCAGAATGTTACATATTTCACTGTGCAGAGCAGTAAAACTGGTTGTTCATAATTTGATGAAATGTGTTGTTACTTGCTGAGGTGTGTTTTGCCCATAACATGTCAAGTAAAGCAGAAATACAGTGAATTATCTTACTGTAGTACACTTTGTTCAGACATAGACCTGTATGTTTTGCATTATTTGTCATCAGTGGACAGATGTAGTTTTTTTTTTTGCCTTTTATTATAAATCTGTCATTGCCTTGGAACAAACTACTGTATTTAAGCACTAGGAATTATTTGCTGACTCAAGGAAATTAAATGTATCAATAAATAATTTTTCTTTTTTTAGAGACTTCGTGGAGAGAACATAAAGTTGAAGAATGAGCTGGAAGATCTAAGGTAGCATGAGCCATTTAAATATACTGTATATTATATTATACTGTATTTCTTATAGGATTTTGAGTTGAAAGTGTTTGGCTTTATTGGAGTTTTAACCTGGAGTTCTGACTACTGACAAAGGATAAAAATGTGTTGTGAACAACCAGCTGCATTAGATTATAGACTTATGTATGCCTCATATTCTTTGTAATAGGTCTTCCTTACTAATAGTACTTTTTCATGATATCCAGGATCTGACTATATTGTTGAGACATCCTGTTTCTCCTTTAAGGGTTAAGACCCTAGTTTTGAAACACACAAGTGATGTGTGCCAATGACAGAAGTCAAGAAAAGTAAATAAATACAGTTTTGAGGGTGGGTGATCATTTATTGACACTTGAAATCAATTGTATAACCAAGAAACATGTAAATATATTTACTACACAGCTGTGAAACACTCAACAATGATCATTGTGGAAGGTGAAATTATGAGACCTGTACTAACGGAATAAGTGCAAGACAGAGAACAAAAAAACAAATGAAGGAAACATGCTATAATGTTTTCCTTTCTGAGCAAAGCAAGGTTACATTAAACATAGCTGTACATTTGATAAATTATAAGCATACAAATATATATATACAGGTGTGTGTGTGTGTGTGTGTGTGTGTGTGTGTGTGTGTGTGTGTGTGTGTGTGTGTGTGTGTGTGTGTGTGTGTGTGCTTGCTTGTGTGTGTGTGTGTGTGTGTGTGTGTGTGTGTGTGTGTGTGTGTGTATATGCTTGTGTGTGTGTGTGTGTGTGTGTGTGTGCACATGTGTGCATGATGTTAAAGGGCATCTACAATGTGTGGCTTTTGGGCGTTACTCTTTTTGCGCCTTGTTTTAGCACTCTTCAGAATTTAATCTAGCTTCCACTGTCACCGTTGCACGCTTTTCCATCTGGTGCAACATCTGACATCGTACATCATGCTGTGTGGGTGAACCATCCCGCACTTGTGTGTCTCAGTTTCACTTCTAACTGACCGTTGTTAATGTTTCATTTACAGTTCACATATCAGTCCTACTGTTTGTGATAAGAAAGTTCCCACATTTAATGCTTAAAATATAAACAATCTTTAAAGTGTTCTGTGGTCATCAGGGTGCTAGTAACAGCCTGCATTGGTACTGCATTTACTGCTTAGGAAAGGAGTACAGAATGATACTTTTCTACCAGTGCAAGTGCTTCACTCTGGTCAGGTGCATGAGACAAGGAGAGAAGCTTGATGTCTTCATCACTATGAAGAAGGTGGTGGCCAGAAGGGGTGTTTAACACAGGAACTGACAGAAAGATTATTGACATGATCATGGATTGATGATAGAGTAATGGGAGAAGGTAAATGACTTCAAGGCCAGAAAACTGACAAAGCATTCTTCTCCCAAATACGCTTCTGATGTGGTCTTGTATTCTGCATGAGCTATTCCTTAACTAGCATGGGTTTGATCTAGTTCTCACCATCTACTGATGAATAAGAGGGGTGTACTTTCAGCACTCATTTTAGGGGCATTTTCCTGACATGTCTGTATCAACCGGCCCATGTTTGAGTATCTGGAGTGTGACACTTGTCCTGCTTACCAGGACTGATATCTTGAGTCCCCTTTGAAGGTTCAACGGTTGAATTCAGATTGAGGAGTCTGCTCCACTTGCCTCCTCCACTGAGTTGAGCAAGGTTCTTTGGCTAGGGTTAAAGAGACTATCATGGTTTTCCCATATCATTTTGGCTCATGATAGTAGACTAGTTATAGGACTTTTGTGCTATTTGCTATCTTTGGAACATATGGTTGCAGATACAGGACCCCACCTTTAGGAAGCATGGTCTGATGCCAGTGCCAGGCTCTTCACAGGTTTTTCATGAGCACACACCACATTTTGCATATACTGCCATAATCACTAGGCTGTTGTTCCTAAAGTTTAGTCTTTGCCTGTCATTTCCTTACCATCTTGAGCATCTGATACATCCAGCCCACCCCTTGCCAGAGCTTAGGGTCGAGGACTGTTTTCTCTTCTTTAGTAACTTTGGAAGGAGATATTGAGGATCTTGAGGTCCTTCTTTATGACACAGATAAGGATAATGTGTAAAGGACATGTTATTGTTCACTCTGTCTGTACTCCATTATAAATTCACAGCATTATTTATTTAATGTAGAAATCACTAGCATGATATTGTAAATGTTCTATTTACTGGGATTTGACTTTTCATTTGTATTGTTATTGTCTACCCAGGTAATGGCTGTATTCTCTCTCTCTGCAGATCAGTTCATTACACAAGATTGCAAGCAATAAATAAATAGTGCAGGCAATCAGCAAATAAATACTTAAATTATTTAGCTTTCTCCTCCCTATTAGCTTCCCTTTAAATGACCTCTCTTTTGCAGAGACTTTAACTCTAATGAAGTCCAGTGGGCGCTGTCCTTTTCTTCCTTTGCCATCTCCTCCAGAAGTGCTTAAAGAATAAGAACAATAAATCATTGGTCATCACGCCCTGGAGCTTTTTCTGAAAGAATGTTCAGCTCCCTGATGCCATTTGTAAACCCCCAGTAAATTGGAGTCACATCTTGGTCAAATATCCTATGTCATCTCTTCATTCCAGTACAGGTTTTGGTGACCACAATGACTTTTTACTTTATTTATTTATTTATTTTACATTTGTTTACCGGGCTAGTCTAACTGGATACATGTCCATTTTCAGTAGAGGCCCGGGGAGATAAGCTCCTAGATAGGACAATGAAATTAACACAATCACAACTAATGACACATGAGAACAAATACAAACTATTTACAGTACCTATTTCAGGTTATCACAGTAATATTTAGAGTGAAGAATACAGGCATAACAAAGGAATGCTAATACAATCAAGGTATGCTAGAGATAGTTTAGTAAAATTAGTTTAATAAGGAGGTGTTGATGTGTGTGAGTAGTCAGGGCAGGAAGAGAAAAGTATTTGGAGACACATATAGACTAGTCAGGTTTGGAGCATGGGCATAACCAGTGAGTTTTGAGGAACAATTTCAATTTATTTTTGAAACAGGATAGTGAGGGAAGTGTGGAGAGTTCATTTGGGAGGAGATTCCAGGCTTTTCCTACTATATTAGAAAAAAGAGAGTCACCAGCTTTGTTGTTTGTTTTAGTAGTATGTATTAGAAGTTTCTGAGAAGACCTTAAGGATTCCAAGTTTTTATAGGGAGTGATAAGTGTGGACAGAATAGGTGTTTTGGAAGGTTTGTAAAGAGTGTTGTGGGCTATAGTTAGTTGATGGAATTTAATTAGATTTTGAAGTTCGAGCCATCCTAGTTGCTTTAAATTAAGGCAGTGATGGGTTCTAAATGGGTTGCCTGTTGCAAATCTTGCAATGTTATTGTAGGACATTTCCAATTTGCTAAGATTATTTTTAGATAGGTTAGTAAAAATAGGAGAGGCATAAAGAAGAGAAGATATTAGATGAGTGTGTGCTATAGTGGTTCGAGCTGAAGGTAGGAGAAAGGATTTTATCCTATAGAGAGAGCCTAGCTTTTTGTTGACTGTTTTTATAGTGTTGTTAATATGGATGTCAAAGTTCAGATTATTGTCAATGGTGACAACTAATAGTTTGGTTGGTTCAGGGGATATAATAGTGTTATTGGTAGAGTTTACTGAGAAATCCATTGGGAGGGACTTCTTAGTAGGAGAGAAAAGGAGGAGTTTAGTCTTTTTGGGGTTTAGGAGAAGGCATCCATCTGTGAACCATTGCTCAACTGTATTAAATACTTGTTGGGTAAGATAGAGAAGTTCTGGAGAAGAGGGGGCTGAGCATATCAATGTAGAGTCGTCCACATATTGTATGCATGTAGCTTGGGGATGGCAAGGTAAAGGTCATTGATGAATATGGAAAGAAGTAGAGGTCCAAGGATGGAGCCTTGGGGGACACCCAGGTTGACGGGCAGGTGGGTAGAGAGAGATTTGTGCCAAAGTATGGCCTGTTGTCTTTTATCAAGGTAGGACTGGGACCATTTTATGGAGGATGTATCAAGTGACAGGGATTTAAGTATTTTGATGAGAATTCGGTGATTTACCATGTCAAAAGCTTTAGACAGGTCAATAAATAGGGCTGAAGAGAGTTTGTTTAGTTTGCGGTTTTTGTTGATACAATCTGTGAAGGAAAGAAGGGCAGTAGTAGTGCTATGTGAAGGTCTAAAACCATGCTGACAGTTGGCTAGTAGGTTATTTTGTGTTAGATGGTCAAGTAACTGTCTGTGAATGCATTTTTCCTTGATTTTTGCCAGAGGTGAGAGGAGGGCAATGGGGCGGTAATTGGAGAGTTCAATGGATAGACCTCCTGTGTGGAGGGGGATAATATGGGATATTTTCCATAGACTTGGGATATAACTTTTAGTAATAGTTCTATTGATTAGGATAGAAATAGGATAGGCAATGGCTTTGGTGGATAGTTGTAGGAATTCAGCAGGTAGTTGGTCTGCTGAGGGGGAGCATGGTTTCAGTTTCTGTTGAAGAGTTTGAATATAGGATGTTGGTATGGGTTGAAAGTGAAAAGTAGGGGGTGAGGTAGATTCATTGGAAGGTAGAGTGAAGTTATTAGGTGATAGTTGACTAGCTAGTGTTTGTATAGCATCAGTAAAAAAGGTATTAAAAGCATTAGATATATTCATTGGTGTTTTGTCTTCAGTGTTTTGAGGGTTTGGAGTGGTGGATTGCCCAGGATGGAGTAGTTGGTTGATACTAGACCAAAATTTCTGCGGCTTGTTAGGAATGGCTTGTTGGGATTGCAGGTAGTAGTTTTTTTTGTCAGATAATATAGCTTTTTTTGTTTCATTTCTTAGTTGTCTAAATTTTTGTTGGTCAATAGGGTTTTTAGTTTTCCTCCAATTTGCCCAATGTTTGTTTCTCTTATTGATTTTATGTTTGGTTTCTTTTGAGAGCCATGGAGCATGTTTGATTTTAATTCTAATTAGTCTAGATGGGGCATGGTGGTTGAGGATGGCAAGGAAGTTGGAGTTAAAGTAAGTTACGGCTTCATCTAAAGGAAGGTTTTGTAAGTTGCATGCTCGTAGTTCCATCTGGAAAAGTTCAGGATTAAAGTTCTTTTTAGACCTGATGTTTTTAACAGATGTTGGGGAGGGAAAGTTGATTTTATGTCTGATGATATAGGTAAGAAAGTGGTCACTTAGATCATCAGGGAGGGTTCCTGAGTCATAAATGTGAGGATGGTGGTTTATGAGAATCCAGTCTAATAAGCTTGATTTCTTGTTAGATTTATTTATCCTGGTAGGGGAGGTAATAGTTTGGGAATATCCATATAGGTTAATATGGTTAGTGGGGAGGTTGCTGCAGAAGCAGGTCCAGTCAATATTTGTGTCACCTAGGATAATGGTTTCTTGGGGTAGGTTTTGGGAAAACCAGCAAAGTAAATTTTCCATAGTAGTTGTGTTATTACCAGGAGGTAGATATATACAGATAATATAGATGGCTTTGGAATTGTTAAGAGTAAGTTTAGATATAAGAATTTCTGCACTGGAGTCTAAAGGTGGTTTGCAGTTATAAGTGGTTAATTGTAAGCTAGGTTTGTATAGGATAGCAACCCCTCCACCTTTCTTGGATGTACAGTCTAGTCTCAGGATATTATATCCAGGTGGGATGATTTCATTATCTTTGGTTACTGGTTTTAACCATGTTTCTATTAAGCAGAGAATGTCAAAGGAATAGATTTCAGTTAGAGCTTGGAGGTGAGTAACTTTATTATTTAGACTGCGTATATTAAGATGAGCAATTAAAAGGGAGTTTGATGGTTTAGAGAGGGCTTGGGTAGTTGATTTTTTGAGGTTGATGAGAGAGATAGGAGTTGTTAGGGGGCCTGGGTTAGGGTGGATGTTGCCATCCTTTAAAGAGAGTAGCATGCTTAGATAATATGGGTTGGGTAGTCTGCTGTATAGTGATAGACATTTTTTGGGGTTTAGATTGCTGTATTTTGTGTGTAGTGTTCTATGATATTTCGGAAGTATGTAGCTAGATGAGGATGTTATATTAGCATGGATAAAATGTAAAGGTGAATAAGGAGAGTTGGTTTCTTTTTTGGGATAGTTTTGGTTTGAATCTAGTGGATTTTCAAAAGAGGTGAATAGATGTGCGAGGATTAGTGGAGGTAGTAGAGAGAGTATGAATAAGAGTGTGAAAAAGGAAGGGATTAATTGTTTACTCATTATATGAATAGATAGTGTTTTATATATGTAGAAAATAGAAATCTATAGTAAGGAGATGAGAGAGTGAGTAGAGTGTGGTGTGATAGGAGGAGGGTAGTGAGAGGTTAATATTGGTGGAGTTTGGTGACAGGACAGTATGTAGGGTGAAAAGATAGTGGGAGGGGCGTATTAGAAGAGGAAAAGGTAGGAATTATGAGGTATATTTAGAGAGTATTGGGTAGAGGAAGGGGTGTGGTTAGGTAGTAAAGGGAAGAGGGAGGGGTGTGAGTAGAGAGTAACAGGAAGAGGAGGAGGTATGGGTAGGAAGTATAAAGGTAGGACCCCCTGGGGGTGGGTGAGAATTGGGGGTAGGGAGGGGAGTGGAGTGAGCCCGCAGGGCGAACGGAGCGGGTAGAGACAAGTTGAGTGTTGCAGGAGAACAATCAGTGAAAGCTGACTGAAAGGTAAGTTAAGTTAGGAAGTGGAAGAAAGAAAAAATAAGTAGAGAAGCAGAGTTTCAAGGCTAATAGTGGGAGAGTACAGTAAAGCAAGAAGTGTGGAAGGAGATTAGTAACAGGTGAGGGCAGTAGTCTGCTAGGAGTGGAATTTCCTAGGGGTTTGGGATAGGCAAATGCTAGGGACTATGTGATGGTACCACCTAGTGGCCAGGAGCTGGTATTACAGTAGTACTAATTTCAGGGGAAGGCAGGTCTAGGGCTGGAAAAGGACACTCAGTTATGGTCAGAGATGGTAGTGAATGTCCAGATAGGGGTAGATTTTAAATTATAGGTTAAAAAAAGGGGAGTATGGCTGCTGGCTGACCAGGCTGAGAAGTCTTTACTTACATAGGTAAGGCACATACACACTAAAAATTAGCTGAATAGCAAGTTAGAGGACCACACATACTTTCTTCCTTCCTTTGGTAGGAGAGTACAGGGGAGGCCAAATAGGGTGTTGAGACAGCTGATAAGTTGGAAAGGGTCCTGTGTTGGCAGGGAGGGTTTTATCCCTGATGGAGCGTAGGCCAGCTGGAGTGCTATTAGTAATTGAATAGAAGACAGCAAGCAAAGGGAGAGAAAAAAATAAGACCCTTAGTAAGGTAGTTCAGTTAAAAATAAAATGCTCAAGCAAATACGTAAATTACAACAATTAGACATATATGGCCAAAAACAGGTTTTTATCTCTTGCTAAGCAATGCAATATTTCAGATAAGATAGGGAAGAGGATTCTCTCCCCTGCCATTTTATGACTTAACTCCCTTAACTATTGTGCACACCTGCCCCAGTCCTGTTTTGTGGAATAAACTATGGAATTGCTGGCAGATTTCACTGAGTGTGGGATCAAGGAGGCGGTTAAAAAAGACTGCTTCTGCAGTTGAATTCCACATTGCTTGCTGTAATTGAGCAACATTGATGCTGTAGCTAAGGCAGCAGGATCAACTATGTGCGCATAGTATGGTTTAGGCTCTCCTTCTGTAAGGATGAGTTACTGTAGGCCAATTTTGATGTCTTCTTCTTGGGAGATTCTCAGTTTTGTGTAGATTTCTCAGAATTTGGTTGAAGACCTTCAGACAAGGAATCATATGCTGACCATTATGGAGGACCAGTATAATGCCCCTGCAACATTTTTTATATGAAATGGACATAAAATGTTGTGTTGCAAGTCCATAGACTTTACTTTTTAGACAGTTCAATAGTGCAGTGAAACTAAACCACATTACTTTACATCCTGATACTCTAATAGTTGCAAAAGAGCTACATTATTAAAAAGGCAAAGTATCATATAGTTTTTCCTCTTTTTATTCATTAACCAGGAATATGTATTGAAAAATTATATGACATCTTCTGTTCTGTGACAGTTCTTTCTTTGTCCTTTGTTCCCTTGTCCTTGCTTCTTTGTAGTTTAATGATCCTTGGAAACTCAGTCTTGCATTATCTGAAATGTGGTGTTCCAGCACTAAATAACTGACTTGACTGATATTGTAACTCTTAAATTAACATTTTGCATGTGGTGACAGGACATAATGCATCTGGTTATTTACCATTACTTTTATGACATTGCACACAGAAAGCAGTGTCATATGATTTGCACAATAAATGTTTGCTGTCATACAAATAATGTTGCTGTTTAAGATACCAGTCAAACGTACATAAAGCATTGACATGAACTTTAGCTAGTAAAGTACTATGTATGCTACTGTTATGTTTATACCAATCTTTAATTTCTGACCATACATGTGCTGGACTATTATTACTGTCTACCTGAAGGTAGTCTTACACATTACAGTTGCTTTGTTTATGGCATCCATGCTGTAGAATGAGAAACAAAAAGAGAATTACCAGTTTCTGTGTAGAAGGTGGCCAAATCTTCCATCGAGAAAACGTAGAAAGTCCCTCGTTGATTCTCCCAAAAGGTGGTCAAACACAGCTAGAAGATTCAGCTGTGTGAATGTACAGGACCTGTGGAATCTGCAGAGATGCACTGTTCTGCTACTGGATACTGTGCAGAAGAGGGAGGCAAACATTTGCACTGGAACTAAACGTACTAACTGAATAAAATAAAAAAGAAGCTGTAGTTGTCACAATAAGAAACAATTCAGTCCGTTAACTGTGGCTCGCCATTGAAAAATTATATGACGTCTTCTTTTGGTTTCTTGCTGTTACTTGCATTTACATGCAAGCATGCCAAAGTATATTTAACTACTTATTGTGATCAACTAGTCTTATTACTGTATTGTACTAAGTACAATAAATACACAGAGACAACTGCTTCAGTTAATACACTTTCTATTACATTTTCCTTTTTGATCTACAAGCAGGCAGCACAGATGCTGTCAGCTCTCTATGGCAAATTCCCAAAGTTTGTTTACTGTTACGCTCATATTTATACCAAAAAGTCTGACATTTTTTCTCAGAGTCTGATGTATAACTGTTCTTTCTTTGTCTTTTGTTCCCTTGTCCTTGGTTCTTTGTAGTTTGATGATCCATTGAAACTCAGTCTAGTATTATCTGAAACGTGGTGTTCCAGCACTATCTGAAACTTGATGTTCCAACTTTATCTTGCTTGATGTTACATCTCTTTACTTCATTGATGTCCTTCAAGCTGCCATCTGCGCAGTTATTTTTACAGACTTTGTTTCTCAATAACATACTCCTTTACATGGATGCCAATATCTGATTAAGCTATGCCAGCACACTTACTACTTCTTATTTTTCAGCATTTTATACTATTTCTAAATTAACCCTTTATATTTCATATCATACTTGCAGCTTTTTATTCAAGCTAATAATCATGCTAACAAGTTTAAATGGAGACAGAATACTATTTTCTTTCATGCATAACATTTATAATACATAAATAAAAGTTTTGCAATAATTTTAAGCACTAATGAGGACAACTCAGTTGTTAATCCTCAAAGTTGAAAAGCAGATTACGTATGTTGAGATGCATTATTAATGCCTGGAAAATCAATTAAAAGTAAAGGAAAAGTGCTAGAGAGAAATTTGCAGTGATAGAGATACTATTCAATAGAAACTGCAGGAGACTACCAGCTTTGCATACTGAACATAAAGTAAAATTACAAAAGTTGTAGGAAAATTTTCAACCTGATGCTAAAGCAGGTAGAACAGCAGAACCTAATTCCTTTGTTGTTTGTGGAAAGATGGAAGCCTGTAGAGAAAAAAATCGTAGTTACTGGAGTAAGATAAATATGTTGAAGTTCAAGAAGGATAAACATATAGAACTGAAACAACCAGTACTTTGTGACACAGCTACTTTGAGAATTGATAGGTGTGATACAGAGATGCTTCCCAAGTTGTGCTGCCAAGAAAAGCTGTAATGCAATCCTGGCTACCTGGTACAAAGGGATAAAGCCCTGACTATGAAGCAGATGTTCCCGGTATGATTATCAGAGCAGGCATTGGAAAAGCAGGGCAAGGAAGGGTAGATATGAGAAGCAATCGCCAGCTTCCCTACTCTGGAACAAGGGACTGATAGTCTATTTCTTTTTTTGCCATATACAAGTGAAGGCTTACAGATGAAATAACTGGAACGTGAGATGTGGGCTTGGCTTATCAAGGCAATGATGGCAGCCATATTTGCACATGGGTGGGAGCACTCACATGCAGGAAGAGCATAATAGGCCCTCACTATGATGTAGACACACACATCAGCCACCAAAGGGTAGGATTAGGGCCTAATATAAAAAAGCCCTTATGTGGCTGCTTGAATGATGGGCTCCATAATTGGTTATCACCCTCCCAGGAGCGAATTTGCTAACTGATTGCAGAGGGCTGATGGTAGGTAGGCACTGGGAGGGGGGAATTTATAGAACACCAAAAACTTCAGTGCATCAGGGACTGTCCTAAAAGGGATGATCAGATGTCCTGTAAGCAGGGGTGTAGCCAGAAAATTCCATTTTGTACTCGCAAACTCTTTTGCTACACTCCAACCCACCTGATATAAAAAAAAAATGGATACATCTTGCCCCACAGCAGTTAATAAATATACATATCATTTCCAATGGTCCCCTCTAAAACTATTAAAGATATTGTTTTTAGATTACCAATCCTCTCTGTAGATACGTTATGTGCTGTGCTTGACATGTATGGGAAGTCTATTCCATAGCATGGGCAGTCTCTGGGTTATGCACCTGTCCCTTCAGCATGTTCTGTTAATTGTGGTAATGAGGATGAGGTCTCTGGAGCATGTGGTGTGGAGGGATTGGGATTTCTTTAGATGTAGCATTTCTAACAGAGCTGGGTCAGACATGGCTTTGTAAGTCAAGCAGAGATCGCCTCTAAGTAGGCGATATGAGACAGAGAATAGTTGGAGGTTTTTGAGTCTGTCCATGTAGGACAAGTGTTTAAGGCCTAGGATCCTCTTTGTGAGGTACTTTTGTGGCCTCTCCAGTTTTTACAGGTGTCTAGTGAGGTACATGCCAAATGGGGCATTGTACTTGATGATTGGCCTAATGAGGGAAGAGTAGAGGGAGACAATTACCACTTTCTTCCTGGATGCAAAAACCTTAATAATGAGATGTGTTGCATAGAAGGACTTTCTGATCACAGTGGCAATGTGGTGATCATAAGAGAGGTTGCTGTCAACCTGTATTCCCAGATCTGTTATAACGCCTTCTGTATTCAGTGGACTACCATCAATGTAGTAATTCAAAGAAACCAGGTTTTTCCCAAAGGGGATGACGACACATTTTTTGGCATTGAACTTAAGGCCATGGTTCTGACATCAGTCGTTGGTCTCAATGAGTCCATTCTGTAGGATGTCAACATCACTTGGGGAGTTAATAATAGCTCCCAACTTGCAATCGTCTGCAAACTTTGTCAGCCAGAATCCCTTCGTGTTGGCCTGGACTTCAGAGAAGTAGATACCAAACAGGAGAGGACCCAGGACCGAACCCTGTGGGACTCCACTCGTGACTAGTCGGCAGTATGACTTGGAGTCAGCTACTTTCACACGGTGGGTTCTATCTGTGAGCCAGTTTGCAACCCACCTAGTGATATAGGGGTTGATGCCTAGCTTAGTGAGTTTTTCTATGATTCCTGAGTGGGGAATGGTATCAAAAGTCTTGGCCAGATCAAGGTAGGCTGTATGAACCACCTTGCCTTCTTCCACAGCTCTGGTGACTGACTCAAAGAAGTCGACCAAGTTGAGCAGGCATGATCTACCCTTCATGAAACCCAACTGTATGGGATCCAGAGTTTGGAGATTCCCTATATCCTTGTTTATTAGGTCCATGATAATGCGAACCATAGCTTTGCATATCAGGCTCATCAGGCTAATGGGGAGATAGTCCCCAGGGTCTGTAGTCGCTCCTCCTTTGTGGAGAGGGATGACTGTAGCAGTGCGCCATTCGGTAGGGACAAAGCATGAGGTGAGGCTGTGATTGAACAAGGCACACAGGTGAGGTGCCAGTTCACTCTGTAGTTCATGTAGAACACAGCCAGGGATATTGTCAGGTCCCACAGAAGCTGTATTCTTGGCCTTGGAAAGTGCTGTTTTAACCTGTGCAGCAGTAATACTGGGTGCCTGGCAGTCTACTGGTATTGTGATTGGTCCTTTGCAGGGGGGGGGGGTAAAGTTGGCACTGAATCTGTTGGCCAGTATACTGGCAATATCTGTTGGCTCGGTATATGAGGTTTCACTGTGCAGTAGCTCAGAGCAAATCTGGGTATTGCCGTGGAGATTTTTTATATAAGTATAGAAGTCCTTGTGGTTGTCTTTACTATCTGCTGTAATTCTGTTTTCATAGCTAGCTTTAGAAGATTTTGATGAGGGATCTCAACTTTTTGTTGAGGCTGATAAGGGAGTTTTTCCAGTCTTGGGACTTCACCTTATTCCACATCAGTTTCCTCCTTCTGTTGTAGCGTTTGTTTATGGCAGGAGACCACCAGATTGGCTTCCTTTTTTTTGTAGGAGAGCGTCTTGGTTCTATTGGGTATGGCGAGATCCATGCATTCGTGTACGTGTTCGTACAGTGCATTGGTGTATGATTTGGCGGTCATACAAATATTCTCCATTTGCATGGGTGCCATGAAGTTAGCCACCTCTGTTTTTAGGAGCACAAAGTTAGTTTTGGAGAAGTTTTTCTTGGTGGTTACCTTTGTGGGGGTGTGGGGGGTGGGAGGGATGTAGATTTCCAAGATGATTAGTTTGTGGTCGGATCTAACCAGGGAGGAGCTGACTATTGGTGTAGAGCAATGGTCGCCCATGTTAGTAATGACCAAGTCAAGGATGTTGCTACATCTAGTGGGGGTAAGAACGAGCTGGTCCAGGGTATTGGAATTAATGAACTCCAGGAAGCATTGGGCAAGTGTATTGGTACATGAGTAGTTTTTCCAATTAATGGAGAGGTAGTTGAAGTTGCCTAGTAAGAGAGTGTTAGGTTGGACCCTAATATTCTCCAAGGTGCTTAGAAATGTGGAATGTGAGTCTTTGGGACATGGTTGGGGACCTATAGCAGGCTATGATCTGAATCCTTGTCTTACCCAATGTTAGCTGCACCTGAAGCATCTTTGATGCGTTATGTTGGGCTACCAGTCTGGAGGTGTGCACATCCTTTATGAATATGGAAACACCACCGCCTTTGGAGCTTCGGTCCACGTTCTGGGGCCGAAAGGTGTGGAATGAGTTATAGCCTGATAGTGCAGGGGTGCTTTCTTCTGCCTTGAACCAGGTCTCTGTTACAACACAAATGCTGATGTTCTCCATTTTAAGGAGTGCTTCGAGCAAGTGCATTTTGAGATTTAGACTTCTAGCGTTGAGGAGCATGACCCTCAGATTATATTTGTTTGTAGCGTTTATGGTGGTAATTTGGTCTTTGGAACACTGCCTAAAAAAGGCACTATAGGGGTGGCAAGAGCCTTGGCCAGTATCCGGAAGCCCAGGGGTGACAGATGCAGGCCATCTCTGGCAAAGCATCGAAGTCTGTCAGTCATGTCATCCCAGGCAGACAGATACTAGATCCCCTTAGAATGACACCAAAAACTTAGCCAGTTGTTGAAATCAACCATTTTCTGGTTGTACTGTGGTATCATTTTGAGTGATGGTAGGAGGCTGCTCAGAGCTGAGGTCATACCCGCCTGGGCTACATAATCCAGGAGCTCCTCCATGTCTTTTTTCATGCAGTCCAGGGAGGTACGTCTCAGGTCATTCACACCCACATGTACAATGCAGAGTCATATCTGTTGTTGAGGGACCTGAGTGCGTGCATTATGTGATGGATCCTGGCACCTGACAGGCAGCTGACTGTTACTTTCTCCTTATTCAGCCTAGTGAGTGGAACATCAGTGTGCCTCACTATTGAATCACATATGACTAGTGTGTTGGGCATGCTGTTTTGTCTTACAGGCTTTGGTTGAGTGGCAGACTGTTTAGGAGAGTTATGTGTCTTGTGGTTAGTGTTGTGTTGTGGTGGTCGAGTGCATTTCTGCCTTGGAGGTCTCTGCTGCTTGTGTAGATTTTTATTGAGAGCCTCCGTGAAGGTGGGTGTGTGGTTTGTGTTTTTATGTGAAGGCAATGCTGGTGTGTGTTCTGGAGGGCTATGTGTTCCATGTGGTGTGGTGCAAGTGTTGACCTTCTCCTCTTGACCAGCTGTTCCGTTTTTGGCTGGAAAGTGTATAGCTTCCAACTTGGATATATAAGTGCATCTCTCGCAAGTCTGAGTGTTGGGAGGTAAGAGGAGAGGGTTGTCTGTGTACATGAGGCAGTTGGTACATTGCCTCAGGATGCCCAAGTTCACCAGGTTAATAGGGGAAAGCTCAGGGAACTGACCTTTATACATGTCTGGAGGGGTGGGCATTGATAATAAGTACTGGATCTGTTTCCTTGTAGAACGTTTAGTGCTGGTAGCACATTTGTATGCTACAATAATTGCTACAAGAAGTCTGGTAAAGTACTAGACTAATAAGCTATTGTAAGTGCAGGAGAGGAGAGAACTAGTAGAGCTAATGGACAAATTGAAGAGCAGACATTGGCACTGCTCAGGAGCTTGCAAACAGTCTTGGATAAGCAAGTCTATATCTGGACTGGACTAGTTACAGGAAAGGCGGGTGATGAGCACAAACGCAGTTTGTAAGATATGTACCATTTTTGTGAATATCTATTCCAGCAGTTTTGACTTGCTTCAGAACTCAGTCAGATATTTACGATGTTGTGGAAAATATTTTCCTTTCATTTATTTTAGTTTTTTAAGTGACAGTCTGTTCTGTGTAGTTTAGTAAGTTCAGATGCCTGGTAAATATTTTATGGCATATCAATTCATGAGAAAAAAGACAGGTGTCCAGCTATAGACAAATCACACGCAATGTTTGTGCATTTTCTGTTTAGGCCCAAAGCATAATACAGAGAATTGTCAGGTCTTTCAGTGGTTTCAGGGTTTTATGCCAAATACTGCATTTTCTGCAGAAATTTTTGAAATGGAATAGAGTTGAGGCCTTGTCTCATACCACCGTGGCATCTTGCAGTACAATCCCCAACCTTGAATGTCTCCCATAAGAAATTATTAGAAAAATGATCTAAAGAGAAGGCAGTTAGGGACTCGTGATATGACAACTGCATTGGATGTCTATGCTGTACTTGAGGATATGGGTCTCAGTGAGATGCTTTTGCAGCCCATGGCCCTTGTGTCTCAGGGATCCAAGTCCTCTGAAAAAAGCCCCTTTGATGGCCATCATGCCTGCAGATCGAGACATGTCTCACTAAGCTGAGGGCCTTGCATTAATTTTAAACCAGATGCCCCACTTCAGATGTTTGTCAGAATCACATTTCATTATCTCAGAAGTGGCAGATAGTGTAATCACTATTCTAGTCATAGGGGGCATCCGGAGTTAGATTTTGGAGGCTTGGAAATCCTGTTCTTAGTCTTTTGTATCCAAGGCAATAGAAGTATTCAAGAAAATGGAGAAAAGGAGGAAGACTATGCACTCAGTGAAACAGGTTTTTCATTCCACCATTCCTAGATATGCCAGGAATTGCCAACCAAAGTCTGGGTCATAATATTTTAGGCAAGAAAAAAATAAACATGTCAAGGGTAAAAAGTGTTAGTGTATGAAAAGACAGCAGGGAGACCAAACTGAGAAGCCTGGAGGCCCACAGGCTGCAACCATTTCAATATGGAACTTCTCCCCCCCAGTACACACACACACACACACACACACACACACACACACACACACACACACACACACACACACACACACACACACACACACACACACCATACCTTTGTCTAATAACATTCTCACCCACTACCTAAGTAACTCTGGAAAGGGTCTCAAGTATAAGTCAGTCCTGCAGATAATATATAAGAGTTACAAACTATAGTTCCTAAGAAAGTCAAAAGTGTTAGGTATTCCACCCATTAGAAATAAGTAAGTGTTTCTTATTCCCGATGTTATAGGAGTTTTTTTTAACTAGGAGTCCTAGAACCTATACAAAGCAGGACCAGAATAGAAGCTTCTACTCAAGAGACTTCCTTCTGCCCAAAAGGGAGGGCCTCTGATAGTCCACCCTTGAACGTTCAAAGCTAAATACCTATTTCAGGGTCCCAACATTTAAATTGCTGACACTGCAAGCCCTCTTTCCACTCTGGCTACCCTGGATCTCAAGGATGCCTATCTTCATATACCCATCTGTAGGGACTACAGGTGCTTCTTCAGACTTGAGTTGGGGAGTTCCCAGTATCAGTTTACCTCCTTGCCCATTGGATTAGCTACTAAGCACAGAAGTTTCAGTGCCTGGTTCCAGTAACTGTTTATTGCAGAACCAAGAGCATTTCTATTTGCCCTGACAGGATGACTGACTCATTCAAACACTGTCCCAGGAAGAGATGGAGAGGGCTGTGCAGTTCGTCATTGCTTTAAAAACTTGGGATTTTCTTTTGAAATTCTTAAGTCAAATCTCACCCCTTCCAAAAAAAGTGGTGTTTCTTTGTTCCTTAGTAGATTCCATCAACCAGAAGGTCTACCTTCCCGTTAACAAGGTGGAATCACTGACTCAGTGTTTCCTGCAGAAGACTTTATAAACAGCAGCTTCAGACAGAGAATGACTGAAGGAACTGTGATTCATGGCCTTCACAATTTTGATGGTCCCCCTGGCTAGACTGCACATAAGAAATTTCATTAGTACCTAATAAGTACTTGAAGCCAACATTATTGTTTGAGATTATCCCTGTTCTACGCTGTATTTGCAAAAAACTAGAATGGTGGTTCAGCCAGGTCACACTGAACCAAAGCGTACCCTTTAACCCCCCCCCCCTAGCAGATAATAACAATATATGCTTCAGACCTAGACTGGGGGAACAGTCAGGAGACCTCAAAATGCAAGGAGATTGGAGTGCAAGTTAGAGGCGAAAACGTAATATGAAAGAGAGATGCTGGCCCTAATTTCAGGCAATAACAGCCTTCAGACCCACCTGGAAAAAAAAGTGGTTTTGCAGGTGACAGCAGAGAACAGTACTGAAAGAAGGAACATCAACAAATAAGGAGGGCTATTTCTTACCCCTTCTGTAGGCTAGCAATGACTGCCTGGGAAATAGATCTTCATTCCCAGTTCACCCTAATGGCAGTTTACTGCCCATCCAAGATGAAATTGGTGGTGGCTCTACTACACAGATCATCAGCAGAGTCTCATGAACGTATGTCCAACAGGGATGTTTTTCTGTAGACTGTTCACAGGTGGGGTGACTCTGAAGTAGATAATTTTGCCTTGCCGAGCAACAAACAGCTCAAGAATTTCTGCTCCAGATCACCACACAAAGAAGTGCTTGGGCATTAGTAGCCCTCTCCTTCAGATGAACAGGTCTCTTTTCATATGCATTCCCACCAGCCCCCCCCCCCCCCCCGGGCAATCCAAAAAAAAAAGTGAGGAGGGTTCAAAGGTACTCTTAGTAATGACCTTTTGACCCAGACAGCATTGGCTGTCTCTCCTCATTCAGATGCCTACAGTGAAACCTCTCATGTTAAATCTGACACAAGGAAATCCTACTTGGATGAATGGAGGACGTTTTACCTCTGTTGCCCTCAGCACAGTACTGGTGTCCCTGATTCTTACTGCTTTAATAAGCTGCTCAGTTCTTGCCAGGCATATGCTTTTATGAAGGCACATTTCTTTTGCAACCTGCCTACCTGAAGAACCACCTCTTTGCATTCCTGCAGACTTGTAAACATTTCCTAAAGGGAGTTCATCATTATCTGAGACTACCAAGGAAAGCTGTTGTTTCTGCATGGGACTTCAACTGTGTCATGGAAAAGCTGACATAGCCTACCTTTGAGCATACTGCCTTAGCCCTCCCTCAGACATCTTACACAGAAAACAGCTGTACTGCTGGCCATCACCTCAGCTAGGAAGATTTCAGAACTACAGGCCCTCACATGCACTGAGCCCTTTTTAGTCCTCCATAAGATCAGGGTCAGTCTTAGAACCAAGTGAATATTTAAACCAGAAGAAGTGAACAAGTTCTCGCCCGATCATTGTCCAACTCTGTTTTTCCTTAATCCCCAGAACAAGAGAGAAAGTATTGGTCATTCCTTAGATATGCACAGACAACTGAGATACTACTCAGATGAAAGCAAGAATATTAGAAACTCAGATCAGTTATTTGTGTCTTTTTTGTTCAGGAAGTAGAGGAAACCATACTGCATGCAGAGTCTCTAAGTGAATAACTGATTGCATTTGTCTTGTTACTGCCATCATGAAAAGAAGTTGGATGGGACTGTGGGAACCCACAGTGTTATGGGCACACCAACCACTAGCCTTTTTGGGGGGGTGGTTAGTGTATAGGGTATTCATGAGGCAGGTTCCTGGTCATCAAGCCACAATTTTTTGAAGAACCTTAAAAGCACATTCTTCTTGTCTAGGCACATTTCTAGCCTTGTATGCTCTGGGAATCATCCTACTGGTAAGGACTATTGATAGTAGCAATCTGTATGAAGAATGTGATGCAGTTGTGCAAAAACGTACTAGTACAACAGTTATGTATATTTAGAATGTGGTATAATTGTGCAAAAACTTAACCAAAACAGTAGATGCTCAAGAAAAACACAGGTGAAAATACTGACTTCCTCCCACCACCTTCTTTTCTCTTCCTGGGCATTCTGAGCTGGGGTAGGTAACCTATCATTAAGCTTTTACCCCTTTTCCCTTGCTATTCTCATGATCTCTGGCCTGCTTAAGTCTGGATATGTTTGGTGAACCCTGTTTCTCCAAGTCTTTGATTCAGGAGAATGTACATGTATCCCTGCTGAGTGGAGATTGTTAGAACTTTCCTTAGGGTGTAGTAGAGTGGATACCCTGCATCATCATGGGCAAGAAAAGCTTTAGAGTGGTGTAGGCAGATGTCATCGTTATGAAGGGAATGCATTCACATCCCCAAGAGGTAAAAGTCCAACTACCCTGGAGAAGGCGAGAAGAACTTTGAACTCTGGAAATTGGGTCAGATGTTAGGTCTTCTGTAACCAATGCCCCACTAGCTGGGATTATTGCAACAATGATTTACTTTCACAACAATTTCTCAGAATCAGTAAATCTTATTAGCTGGTCTCTTTTTTGATCCTACAGGTCATGTAATTTGTATGTTGTTCTCTAAGTATAAACTGCTTGTTCCTGTTCCCTTTAATAGTAGTATTGTGCCATCTTGTGTTTACCTTGCAACCTTGCAAATTACCACTGAATCTCCCATCGCTTACAAAAATCAAAACCATAACTCTGTCAATCTCTGTTTTCATGATATTTCACTTTGTTATTTTTGATGCTGGTGAATTTTCCCTGCACTCTAACCTGGTTCTGTATCTCCCCCATCTCATTCTCTCATTTGTGGAATCTAGGGGGTCTATATTAACTCAGAGAAAGGTCACTACAATGATTGTCATTTCATTGGAAATGCCATTCATCAAATTCCACTTGTGGGGGGGCTTCAGCCCCCCACACTCCCACTAATTATATATACCAGCTCCGAGATCGCACTACAGTTTGGAAAGGGCAAATTTCCTGATCATCACTGTACCACAATCTCAGTATGAACAGTTCAAAGTAAGGCATGTTCGATGTAAGTGAACTGAAAATGACATTCTCTGAACAGAATTTTTGCTTAACTAATAGGGATCTGAATCTAAGAGATCATGCAAGTAGTCTGTTTTCTTCCTCCTAGTACCTGCATATAATAAATTTGACAAATTTTTGTTCCCACATTCCGTAAGCTTTCTAACATGCAAAACAGAAAATAATGTGTAAGAAATCAATTGTGAATAGGTAAATGAGATGTGTGTTCATTGTTCAGTGTTGGTAGTCCTATGCTTTTGTACAGCATATGATATTAATTTTCTTGCATTTGTATGGTCTTCGTTTCACACCCATGCAGACTCGATCAGTGCTCCACCCTACTTAATACATTTAAATAAACTCTGTGCAATGATATAGCTATGTAATTCTCTTGATTTGCAATGTATAATATAACTATGGCAATATTGTCCATAGGTGTTTATTAGGCTAACGACCACAAGGGTTTTTTTAAACCTAGCCATGCATCCCGAATCTCTGACAAATTCTGACACTCTTGATAAGTGTAAGCATGGGCCTGGGAGATTAACCATTTACAGGTTATCTGTTTGCATTATAGACATAGATGCCAAACCAGGGATGAATTTTCAGTTTTCCATCCAATTGTCCAAGTTATACTTGAATTGGGTTAGGGAGGAAATCTGCTTCACATGGATAGGAAGCTGTTCCATACACAGGGTAGTCTCTGGGATACATACCTATCTCTCCAGTGGGTCCTGTTTATATCACAGGCGATGTTAAATCTTTAAAATGGGTAATTCTGGTACTGTTTGTTTTGTAGATATGCAGGAGGTCCATCAGTGTGGGGTCTGACAATGCCCTGTGTGCCAGGCATAGATCTCCCCTCAAAAGCCTGTAGGAGACAGAATACAGGGATAGGGCCTTGAGGCGGTCAGCACAGGACATATTACTTACGCCCCTGTATTCTTTTCGTGAGGAACCTCTGTGGATGTTCCAGTTGTTGGATATGCCTGGTTAGGTACATACCAAAAGGGGCATTGTACTCAATGATAGGTCTGATGAATGCCGAATACAGTGGAACAATGACTTCCTTGGACTTAGATGCCATAGCTTTGTTTATAATTTTGCAGCATGCAGTGATTTCCTCACCACTGTAGACACATGATGATCAAAGACTAGATTACTATCTGTGTGTGTCCCTAAGTCCCTGACTGCTGGGTCAGTTCTAAGGGATGTGTCGTCAATACGATAGTTACCAGGGATGGATGACTTCCCAAAGGATACCATTATGCATTTCTTGGAATTTAGTTTTAGTCCATGGCTCTGATGCCAGTTGTTTATCTGTGCCAGCCCCTCCTGTAGAACATTTGTGTCAGTATGAGATTCAATGACAGCTTCTAATTTGCAATCATCTGTAAATTTAGTTGGCCAGACACCACTAACATTGGCCTTGACTTCTGGGAAGTAAATGTCAAAAAGGAGCGGTTCAAGGACTAATACCTGAGGGACTCCATTTGTGACTGGCCTCTTTGTAGAGGTCGACTCCCCAAATCTAACTTCCTGGGTTCTATCTGTGAGCCATTTGGCTATCCACCAGGTGACATACAGGTTTGTACCTAACCTCTTGAGTTTGTCAATAATGCCTGAGTGGGGTATTGTGTCAAATGCCTTGGCCAGTTCAAGGTAGACATTGTGAATGATTTTGCCTTCATCCATTGCTTTGGTGACCTTCTCAAAGAAGTCCACTAGGTTGAGTAGGCATGATCTGCCCTTGCCAAAACCAAACTGGGTTGGGTCCAGTGTCTGGAAGTTTATTATATTTCTGTTGATCATCTCTATAGTAATTCTTTCCATGGCTTTTATTTATTTATTTTATTTATTGTAGTTGGTTTACCAGGATAGTCCATTGGGCCATAATGAACCCGTTTTCAATGGAGTCCTGGGGAGAAAAGCTCCAAAAAATATATTTTTGTAATTTTGAACATACATTCTTAGATACAAACAAAGTTTAACAATAGGTACAACAGTTAAAGATAAAGCAATATCAAGTAGTACAGCAAGTGTGCATTTAAAATACATTGCAGGAAAATGAATTAACTATTTAACATGAGCTTATCCATTTATGCAGAGTAGATTAAGAGAACAGGTTACTAGAAAGGAAGAGGAGGTACAATGACTTGGAGAAGTGGGGGAAGAGGAGGGATATGGAGTCAATTATTTATATGGACTTGTCTGGTTGATTAAAGATGTGAGCAGAGCCTGGAGTAGGTGAAGAGTGGTTATGTAGGGTGGGAGCAGGAGCATTCCCAATGTGATGTCAGGTGTGTATGAAGGGATTTTTTGAAAGCAGTGTGATTAGAGGTGGTGCGGATGAGTGGGGGAAGGGAGTTCCAGAGGCGAGCTAGGTTGAAGGATAGAAGGTTTTTGCCTGGAGGATGTGTAGGTTTATGTACTTTGAGTAGGTTTTGATTGCTTGATCTTAATACTCTATTGGGTAGGTGCATATTAAAAGCAGAAGATAGGGAAGGACAGAGGGAGGGATTAAGGATAAGCTTGTGGGCTAGAGTTAGTTGTGTGTAAGTTAGTTGATTAGGAAGCTCTAGCCATTTTAGTTTCTGGAGGGAAACACAGTGGTGGGTAGAAGACTTGTGGCTAGTGGCGAATTTTGCAATTTTATTGTAGCAAGAGGAAAGTTGTTTTTTGAGAGAGGATTTAATGTTAGTTAGGAGTGGGGCGCCATAGAGAAGGGAGGGGATAAGGAAGGATGTAGCGAGAGTTGTTCTAGTGGCAGAGGTGAGGTATGCATTTTGTCTATAAAGCATACCAAGTTTCTGATGGGTCTTTTTGATGTTTTTTTGTAGGTGAGAGGTAAATTTAAGTTGGTTGTCAATTTGTACCCCTAGTAGTTTGGTGTCTGACACCAATTCTAGGGGTGAGTTATTTTGGCTAATGATTGAAAATGTATTCATATTGAGAGAAGTAGCTTTAGAGGGAGAAAAGATCATAAGTTTGGTCTTGGAGGCATTAAGAGCAAGATGGTTTTTTAACATCCATTGCTCTGTTGTGGAGAAAGCATTCTGAGTTAGTTTTTGAAGTGTAGTGATGGAGGTGGCTGAGCAGATGATTGTTGAATCATCTGCATATTGGATGATATTTGAGAAAGGGAGTAATTTGTGAAAGTCATTTATAAATATGTTGAAGAGAACAGGACCGAGAATGGAGCCTTGTGGAACACCTGTGGGGGAACTAAGAAATGAGGAGGTAGTTTTTTTCCATTTTACTGCTTGATTTCGGTTGGATAGGTAACTAGAGAACCAATTCAAGGAGGAAGAAGAAAGGTTAAGTTCAGAGAGCTTAGTAATGAGTAGGCTATGTGAGATGGTATCGAAGGCTTTGGAGAGGTCTAGCAGCAATGTAGAAACAATTAAGCCAGAATCACGAGCTCTATTTACTGTTTCTAGGAAGGAAAGGAGGGCAGTCATTGTGCTGTGGTTGGGTCTGAAGCCATGTTGTGTGGGAGATATAAGGTGGTTGTCTAGGAGATGAGGAAGAAGTTGAAGTTGAACACATTTTTCTAGGATTTTTGAAATAGGGGACAGGATGGCTATGGGACAAAAGTTAGTGAGGTTGTTGTTGCCCCCTTTGTGGAGTGGAATAATATAAGCCTGTTTCCAGATTTGGGGAACTGTGCATTCTTTTAGGGAGCGGTTGATTAGGATGCTAATGGGATATGCAAGTGTTTCAGCAGCTATACTGAGAAAGTAGGAAGGTATGTTATCAGGGGCGTTGGTACCAGGTTTCAGTTTGAGAAGGAGTTTCTTTATAGTAGATGTTGGTACGGGAGAAAAAGAGAGGGGAGTGGGGTTGGGAGAGGGAGAGTTGGAGGGTGGAGGTGTTTGGGGTAAAAGTTGGGTAGCAGAAGAGGTGGAGGAGTTAGAGGAAGGGAAGCAGGGAGTGGAATTTTGGAAGGATAGAGTGTGAGTGGGGGGAGTGGAATTTGGGAAGGATAATGAGTGAGTGGGGGGGTGATGGGATGCTTGAGGGTATGGTGGAGTTGGAGAAAGAAGAGGTCAGTTTGGCTATAGAGTCAATAAAAAATGAGTTAAATTGGGTGGCCAGGTCTAGTTCTGAGGCTTTCGGGTCTGGGGTGGGAGTATCTGGACTACTAGGGTGAAGGAGACTAGAGATCCCTTTCCAGAATTTTTGAGGGTTGTTTTTATTTTGGTTTTGGAGTGTAGAAAAATAGCTTCGTCTATCAGAAGTGATGAGTTTCTTTACTTTATTTCGAAGCATTTTATATTCGTTAAGGAGCAGATTTGTCTTAATTTTTTGGTAGCGTGCCCAGACTTTATCTCTTTGTCTCATAATGGCAAGAGTATGTTTGGATAGCCAGGGGGCTGACTTTGTTTTTATTCTCTTAGTCCTTAGGGGAACTTGAGAGTCGAGTAATTGCAAGAATGTTGTATTAAAGTGTGACACTGCCATGTCTAGGGGTAATGTTTTTAGACAATTCCAATTAATTGTTTGTAAGGAATTTATGAAGATAGTTGGGTTGAATTTGTTGTGGTCTCGGATAGTTATATAGTTGTGGGTTTGTTGAAGGATAGTGGGTAGTCGGTTAGTGAAAATGGGTAGGTGATCACTAAGAGAGTCTGGAAGGGTGCCACTGTTGGAGAAATAGTGAGGATGGGAGACAAGGATCCAATCCAGTATACTTCCACTGGAGAGGTTTTTTGCGGGCGAGTTACTGAATTGATTAGTTGAGAGAAGTTGTATAGGTTAATATTTATGGAGTTTGTTGGAGATTGTATACAGGTCCAATTGATGTTTACATCTCCTAGGATTATGGTTTCATTACTAATGTTACTAGAGATCCAGGAGAGGATAAGTTCAAGAGTGGAGATATTATCACCTGGGGGTATATAAAGGGATGCTAAACAAATGTGTTTGTGATCGTTGATTTGTAGTAGAGTAAGGAGAAGTTCAGCATTGTTAAAGTGTGGAGTAGGTTTATTGTAGGGAGTGACTGCTAGGGAGGATGAATATATGAGGGCTACCCCACCTCCCTTTTTGAGAGGTCTGTCTTTCCTGATGATGGAGTAGTTTGGGGGAATAATCTCAGAGTCATTTATATGAGGTTTTAACCAGGTTTCAGAAATAGACAGGATATCAGGTTTATTGTGTATGAGCCATGCATGGAGGTTTGGGACTTTATTTACTATACTTTGGGAATTTAAGGAAGTAAATAATAGGGATTTATTTGTGGTTGTTATAGGGGATGGACCAGGGTTTGGGTGGATATCGCCAGAAATGAGAGTATTAATACACTGTTGTATGAAGCTGTTTGTATGAGCAGATAGTAAAGTAAGGAGTTTGTCTTCTGTTGTGTATTGGAGGGATTTGCAAGTGATTATAGAGATGGGGAGTGTATTGTAGGAGAGAGGTTTGTATTGGAAAAGAAAGAGAATGTTAGAAGGGTACAGATAGGGGGAAATAATTGAGTACGATTGTGAGAGAGGTGTGTCCTGATAATTGGTTATATGAAAGTGTTGGGAATGTAGGAATAAAGTGGGTTGGGAGAGGTGGTTGCAGTAGAATGAAGAGAAAAGGAAGAAGAGAGAAAGGGAGATGAGACAGAGTTTTGGAAACATGATAGGAAGGAGATAAGATAATAGTTGTGAGTAGAGCTAGTTGGTGTATAGAGGATATGTAAGTATTGAGGAGTAGGTAGATTCCCTATGTTATAGGAAGTATGTGGAGGAGTATAGTCAGTATGGGGGTGTGTGGTGTGGTTGTGGGAGAAAGGAGTGGTATGGTCAGGAAAGATGATGATTAGTATTTGTGTGAGGTGTATTGGAGGGCTGATTTTGGCGGGAAAAAAGGAGGGTGTGTCTAGCTGTGTGCCAGTGATTGGAGTAGAGTAGCAGAGGGTGTGGTTTATGGAGGAATAAAGGTAGAGGTGCTGGGGGCGGGTGGGATTTGGGGGCAGGGTAGGGGAGCGGAGTGAGCCCGAAGGGCGAACGGAGCGGGATGAGCCCAGTAGATCAGTAGAGGAGCAAAAAACTATCAGTAGAGCAGTGTTCAAGAAGGGTAAGTGGAGAGGGCCTAGATGTGGTTGGAAAGTGGACTAAGAGTTTCAGGGGAAAGAGTGGGGGACTAAGATGTGAGAAGTGAGAGTCAGAAAGAGAGAGAGTCAAGAACAGAAAAGTCTAATATCAAGGGGTAGGGATATCCCCTAATGGATAGAGGCTATCTATGCATCTGGGAACAAGTAGGGCTAAGCAGATAAGGGGAGAAGGGACCAACAGTGCTGGGAAGAAAAGTGAGGAATAGAGGGCAAGGAGTAGAGGTGGGGGGGGTCAGGCTGCCGGCACTCCAGACAGGGAGAAAGTGACTTCGGCTAGTAGGATTACAAAGGCCTTCAGGCTTAGTAGTAACACATACTTTCTTGAGTTCTGTTGGAGAGCCTCTCGGGAGCGTTATCCTCAAAGGCAGTTGTAGCAGCCCAGGGTATGTATTGCTAAGGCAGTAGGGAGTACAGCTTTGGTTGGGTCCAGTATCCACCCAGGCAAAAACACAGCGGGAGATTCAGGGCAAGAGAGCTGGAGGACAGGAAGGAAGGAAGAAGTCTGTTAGTGACGGAATAAAACATACACTAATCACTTACTACTGTTTAAAGTGACTAAAACAGACAAGTACTACACATATATGCAGGACACAACCTGAGCATTTAACACGCACTTCACAGTATGACTTTGTGTAGGAGGCAGCTCATATAGATATATTGTCGCCAAAAAAGAAACAACCAGAACATCTAAACACGCACCTTAAAAACAAACATTGTTAAGTAGGCAGTAACTATAACAGTAGAGTGATAAACAAAACAAAATGCAGGAGGAGTCAGGTAGGTTGGAGGTATAGGCAGATAAGTTATGAACTATGTGCCTCCCAACTGCACGTGTGATACTACTAGTAGGACAGCTACAGAATTAAATAAAACACTATGTGAGTGCTAATGTGCTAGCTGGACTAGTGACGCTGTAACAAACATACACAAGGTAGACTGGTGTAGCGTCGCTACTAAAAGTAGAGCGACAGAATTAACTAATCATAGCTTACATGTAGAATTAGCTAAATAGAGCTTTCATTTAGGTAGGAATAGCGATATAATGTAACTATACCACTTGCGAGATGCTAGTATGCTAGCTGGACTAGCGACGCTGTTATGTAGAATTACTAAAACATAGCTTCCATAGTGACAGAATTAACAAAACCATAGCTTACATGTAGAATTAGCTAAAACATAGCTTTCATTTAGGTAGGATAGCGATATAGTGTAAATACACCACTTGCGAGATGCTAGTATGCTAGCTAGAGTAGCGACGCTGTACATGTAGAACTAACTAAAACATAGCTTCCATTTAGGTAGGATAGCGATATAATGTAACTAAACCACAAGCGGGATTCTAGTATGCTAGCAAACGCTGTTACAACATACATTAACTAAAACATAGCTTCCATTTAGGTAGGATAGCGATATAATGTATCTAAACCACTTGCGAGACGCTAGTATGCTAGCAAACGCTGTTACAAACATACGCAAAGGTAGACTTCACTATATACTAGTTGCGAGGGCTGGAGTAGCAGCAGGGCAAGCGTCGCAATTACAGCCTCGCAGTAGTGAACTTCCCAGCTATCCAGTACAAGGAACGTTACAGCAATGAGTCTACAAGTGGCTTGTGTTTCACTTGGATTAGCATATAGTACTAACAGTAGAGATTCACGACAACCATTCACAGATGAAGCAAACGAGTTGAACATAAGTTCATAGGTAGGTACTAGGCTATCTGCCCGAGGGCATTTATAAGCCTAGCCAGAGTGTGTTGTCTTTTGCCACCCCATTGATTAACTGATCCTCTGTCAAGCAGAGCCAAATAAGTGATCCTAGGGGTGTATTTTCTGTTACTCATCCACTCGTCAAGGTTTCTTTTGAAGAGTGTTGGTGAGGGGCTCTGCCTAATGTAGTTTGGAATTTCGTTCCAAAGCATGGGGAGTCTCTGTGACAGGAATCTATCCATCCAACATGTTCTATTTATTGTTGTGGTGAGGTTTAGCTCACTAGAGCGCGTGGCTCGCAGTGACTTGGATTTCTTTAGGTGGAGCATGTCCATCAATTCTGAGTTGGACATGGCTTTGTAAGTCAGGCAGAGATCACCTCTGAGTAAGCGATATGCCACTGAGTACAGTCGGAATTTTTTCAGTTGGGCTGCATAGGACATATGTTTGAGGTCAGTAATCCTCTTGGTGAGGTACTTTTGTGGTCTCTCCAGCTGTTGGAAGTGTCTTGTGATGTACATCCCAAATGGGGCATTGTACTCTATGATGGGTCTGATGAGTGACGAGTAGAAGGGCACTATAACCTCTTTATTTCTAGATGCGAACCCTTTAGTAATTAGATGGGCCACATAGAAGGATTTCCTAACTACTTTGGCAATATGATTGTCAAAGGAGAGATTAGTATCTACCTGTGTCCCCAGATCTCTTATTACCTCTTCTGTATTAAGGGGGCTGCCACCTATGTGGTAATCCGTGGGTGTTTTGTTTTTCCCAAATGGGATGACTATGCATTTTTTGGCATTTAGCTTGAGGCCATGACTTTGACACCAGGTGTCCGTCTCAGTAAGGCCCTTTTGGAGGATGTCCGTGTCAGCCTGAGAGTCAATTATGGCTCCCAGTTTGCAGTCATCGGCGAACTTGGTTATCCATAGTCCTCCTGTGTTTGCCTGTACTTCTGAGAAGTATATGCTGAATAGTAGGGGTCCCAGGACCGAGTCTTGTGAGACACCACTTGTGACTGGTTTAGAGTCAGACCTGGAGCCCGCTATTCTTACTGTGTGAGTTCTGTCTGTAAGCCAGTTGGCAACCCATCTCATGATGTAGGGGTTTATGTTCAGGCTGGTGAGTTTTTCTGTAATACCCGAGTGGGGAATGGTGTCGAAAGTTTTGGCGAGGTCAAGGTAGGTTGTGTGAACAACCTTTCCCTCGTCTGTGGCTTTGGTGACTGTCTCGAAGAAGTCAACCAGGTTTAGTAGGCATGATCTGCCCTTAGCAAAGCCAAACTGGGTCGGGTCAAGTGTTTGGAGGTTCCCAATGTCTTTGTTAATGAGTTCCATGATGATGCGCTCCATAGCCTTGCAGACCAGGCTAGTCAGGCTTATGGGGCAATAGTTACCAGGGTCAGTTGTGGCCCCTCCTTTGTGGAGTGGAATAACCGTTGCTGTGCTCCATTCTATGGGCACATAGCCTGTGGAGTGGCTGAGGTTGAACAGCGTGTTTAGGTGGGGGGTTAGTTTGTTTTGTAGTTCGTGCAAGACGCAGCCTGGGACACCATCTGGCCCCACTGACGTTGTGTTTTTGGCTTTTGAAAGGCTATTTTCACCTGTGTGTCTGTGATTTCCAGGAGACTACACTTTTCCAGTATTGTTGTGGGCCCTTTTGGGGGTGAGAGAGGGGTGAAGTTTGCACTGAATCTATCTGCCAGGATGTTGGCAATATCAGTAAGTTCAGTATATTTTGTGCTATTTTGCACTAGTTCAGTGCATATCCGCAAGTTGCCACTTAGGTTCTTAACATAGCTAAAGAAGGCTTTGTGGTTATCCTTTGAATCCTTGGCTATTTTTCTTTCGAACTTAGCCTTGGATGATTTTATGAGGGACCTCAGTTTCTTACTGATACTGATCAGGGATGTCTTTCCTTCTTGGGATTTGCTTTTTTTCTGAACAAGTTTCCTCTTTCTATTGTATAGCCTGTTTATGGCAGGGGTCCACCAGACTGGTTTCCTTCTCTTAGAGGAGTGAGTCTTGGTTTTGCTAGGGATGGCACAATCCATGCATCCTTGTAGGTGCTCATAGAGTGCATTTGTAAAGGTTTCTGCATCTTGTGCAGCATTATCATTTAGTGTGGGGGCTGTGAAACTTACCGCCTCTGTCTTAAGTAAGGTGAAGTTTGCTTTAGAAAAGTTCTCTACTGTGGTTTCCTTAGTTGGGGGTGGTGGTGGGGTGTGGACATCCAGAGCGATTAGTTTATGGTCTGATATAACCAGTGATGGGTTGTCCTCCGGTGTGGAACACCTGTCACCCATGTTCGTGATGACCAGGGCCAATATGTTTTCAACTATGGAAGGGGAGTTTACCAGCTGATCCAGGGCGTTTGATTTGATGAATTCCAGGAAGCGCTGGGCCTGGAAGCTTGTACTCAAGTAGGTTTCCCAGTTAATGGTAGGATAATTGAAATCGCCCAATATCAGGGTGTTTGGTAGGACCTTCATGTTTTCCAGTGTCTCCAGAAAGATGGAGTGGTGGACCTGGGTCATGGAGGGTGATCTGTAGCAGGCCACAATTTGCATTACAGATTTGGCCGATGTTAGTTGCACATTGATGATCTGCGCCACTAACCTGGAGGTGTAGGTATCCTTGATGAATATGGATACACCCCCTTCTTTTGTGTTTCAGTCCGTGTTCTGTGGCCGAAACGTGTGGTACAAGTCGTAGCCCAGTAATGCTGGGGTGCTCTCTGGAGCCTTGAACCAGGTTTCAGTTACTGCACAGATGTCGACGTTCTCCATACTGAGGAGTGCTTCGAGCGTGTGCATTTTGAGATTTAAACTCCTGGCGTTGAGTAGCATAACCCTCAGTTTTTTGTTAATTGTGCTGTTTACGGAGGTGGGTTTGACTTTTGAGCCTTGCCTAAAAAAGGCACTATGGGGGCAGCAAGAGCCTTGGCCAGTATTCGAAAGCCTAGGTGTGACAGGTGCAAGCCGTCTCTTGTGAAGCAATGCGGCTTGTCGAGCATGTCGTCCCAGGCTGACAGACATTGGATCCCCTTTGAGTGACACCAGAAGCTTAGCCAGTTGTTGAAATTGATCATGTTTTCTTTATACTGAGGTATCCGTCTTGGTGAGGGCAGGATGCTACTCAGGGACAGGGTCATACCAGCCTGGGCTACATGATCAGAGAGCTCTTCCATGTCTCTTTTCATGTAGTCCAGGGAGGTACGTCTCAGGTCATTCACACCAACATGAGCAATGAAAGAGTCATATTTATACTTGTTCTGGAGTGACCTGAGTGCTTGTGTTATGTTTCGGATTCTGGCTCCTGACAAGCAGCTAACAGTAACCTTCTGCTTGTCCAGCCTAGTGAGTCGGACGTCAGTGTGCCTGACTATAGAGTCACCTATTACTCGTGTGTTAGGTATGTTATTTCGCCTTAAGGGCTGGTGCGGCACACTGATTTTGTGTTTTATGTGTTGTCTGGTTTGTGACGAGAGGTGCAGGTTGTTTGGGTGTCTGCTTTGGAGATCTCTGATGCTTTTGCAGGATTTTATTTAGAGCCTCCAAGTATGATTTTGTGTATTTATGTGTATTTTTGCCAGTGCTGGTTTAGTAGGCCTGTGTGTGGCTGGAGGTGTGGTGCAAGTGTTAACCTTCTCCTCTTGACTGTCTGTTCCAGTCTTGGGTGGAGACAGCTTTGCCTCCAGTTTGGCTCTATAATTGCATCTCTCGCATATGTTAGTGTTTTGTGGTAGGAGGAAAGGGATGTCTGTGCACATGAGGCCGTTGTAACATTGCCTCAGGATACCCAGATTCACCAGCTGGACTGGAGAGTACACCTGAAATTGCCCTATGATCATGCCTGAATAGTAGGGTGAGCTGCACATACAAGACTAGTGAGACTTATGGGTCTGTAGATGGCCCACCTTTGTGCAGAGGGATGACTGTTGCCTTTCTCCATTCATGAGGCACAAAGCCAGTTTAGAGGCTACAGTTAAATAGTAATTCCAGAGGCCCTGATAGGTCATGCTTCATGCTGTTTAGAAGGCATCCTGGGATATTGTCTGTGCCCATTGATGCAGTATTCTTGGTCTTAGAGAGAGCATTAGCTATATTTGATGATATTTTTCCTGGGGGAAGGTTGTGGGGAGAGAGGAGTAATGTTGGAGCTGAATTTATCAGCCAGGAGGTTTGCTATATCTTCTGACTCAGTATAGGTGGCTCCATTTACAATGAGCGCTGCACACAATTGTGTATTGCCTTTGAGGTTGTGGACATAACTAAAGAATGCTTTGTGGATGTCCTTGGCCTGGGAGGCCAAACTTACCTCAAATTTGGCTTTGACAGACTTTATTTGTCCTCTGAGTTGTTTGTTTAGTTTGATGAGAGTGCTTTTATCCTGCTGGGTGCTGCACCTCCTAATTTTTGCCATGATATTCTTCCACCTGTTATACATCCCATTGATTTTGTGATTCCACCAGGGTGGCTTGTTTTTTGAGTTAGTTCTGTACTTCTTCCTAGTTGGTACAACTGCCTCTATGCAGCTATTACAATGGATTTCAGTGAACAGTTCTGCATATGCAGAAGTGTTCTCAGGGTTTATAGGGGCTTGACATTTTGCCAGGTTCTCTCTTAATAGCAGGAGGTTAGCCTTAGAATAGTTCCTCAATATTCCTGGTTTAGCTGCGGATCCAGGTTTCATTTTTACTTCAAATGAGACCATTTTGTGGTCTGACCTTACCAGGGAAGGCATTACAGTAGGGGGTGTGCAGCACTCTCCCATATTAGTGAGGACCAGATCCAGTATGGTTGCAACCCTGGTTGGTGTATTGACTACCTGATCCAGGGAGTTTGTGTTTACAAAATCCAGGAATCTCTGTGGATGCACGCTTGATGTCGTATTGGATTCCCAGCTAATAGTGAGACAATTAAAGTCACCCATGAATATGGTATTGGGTTGGATGGTTAGTGTTTCTAATAAGTTTAAATACATGATATGAGTTTCCTGGGTCATAGAGGGGGACCTATTGCTTGCAAGGAAGTGGTATAGGATTTTACCTATGGTGATTTGAACATGGTGCAGCTTTTTATTTTTTTAATGTATGCATGTCAATGTCTTGTTTATTTTTTTCTGGAGCATTTCTCCTCAGGTCTGCACTGAAAATGAGCCTTTGGTTTAGCTGGAGTAAGCTGGTTAACAAATGGCAAATAAATAAATGAAATAAAAATATAATAAACTAAACATGAAACCTTATCTGATTTTCAAACACAAAGTTCTGTGAGTTCACAAATATATGCTTTTTATGTTTTTTTCTTTGGAGGTGCTGCCATGTAGGGGACATCTTCCCTGCACCCCCCACCTTATATATAATCACTTTCAAATTCACTGCAGTGTGAAAAGGATGTGCAGTAAATTCATAGACTCAGGTACTCACTCAGCCCTTATTAGCCAGAAATGACACAAAAGGTTTTCATAAACCTGAAGTTGTCCTGTTATCTTGTTGGGGATTGGAGGTTGGCATAATGATTAAGGTGTTTGCCTTACAGACACAAGGTGCAGTGCTTGATTGTCAGTTGGGATAATTGGCTAAGCTTAAAATGGCCCACAAGGCCAGTTAGCCTAGTACTAACCTATGAGCTGATCTTTAAGATTCATTTTGTTAATTATTTTACTGTTTTCATAGCTTCCAAATTGTCTGTTTTTATTATCCAAAAATCCATTCTTTTTTCCTAGTGGAAGCTCATTCTTTATGTTCTTTGTGTTCTTTGTGTTTATTCCTTTTTTCTGTTATCTTTGTTCATAAATCTTTTACTACATCTAAAAAATATTTTCCTTCATTTCCTACTTCTTTCCCAATCTTTATATCCCTTGCTAGTCTAACTGTGATTGGGTGTATCCCATCATCAGTCCCAGCAACAGTCACTTGTGGGATATCATCATTCATTCTGTTCCACTCTTTTAACAGTTGCATTTCTACCATGATTCTAAGCTTCCAGTCCTGTCCTGTAACTTTGAAGTCACCCACTTTGTGATCCAATGTTAATTCCATATTGGCCAGTTTTTGCACTAATTATTCCTGTTTTATAGCATTACATGTTTGTTACTTGATTTATTTTCTTAAAAAATAAAGTCTATTCTTACACATGACTATCCCTTAAAAAAAAAAAAAAACTTTGGTGTGTATTTTCATTCCTGTGTGCTTCACTTTTGTGGCCTATAATAATAATATGTGTAGATTTCTCCATCTTTCCAAGACTGAAGTTAAAAACTGTGATTAGTAATTTGTCTTTGTCTTATTATCTTCCTGTTTAGTGCCAACACAAAAGTGGTGCTCCATTTATTTATAACTTAGTGTTGTTTCAAGGATTTTTTTTGTGTTATAATCATCTGTTTAGAGAAAAAGTGTATATCTTGCCCAGTCTTTTTGCTGCATTTTCCCGTAGCATCTTTGTCGAGTAATCAAATGACAATGAATCCATTGCCAAATATTCTTCTGTATTAGTTTGCTTGTCTAGATTCTTCATATCTGTTGGTGTTTGTAGGCATTTCGCATGAGACTTGGCAAATAATCTAACATTCTCTTCTTTATTTATGATTATGCCATTCCCCTTGTGAGCTAGTTTCATTGTCTGCTGTTAAATTTCTTGCTTTTTTGGCATATGTCTTCTTTTCTTGGTGCTATTCCCCCCTACTTGCTGACCATTAAGCCTCCCCTCATGTGACTCAGCTCATTCATCCCTGTACTAGACATATACCCAATAAAGTATAGGGTACATTGTCCAGTGGAGAACATTATCCAGGCCACCCGAAGGGTTTTTTGTGGTCCTGCTCACACTCGGTCCTTCTGCTGCGTCTCCAGGAGTACACACACCTTTGTCCCCTGTCTGGTTAAGTTTGGCTTGCCCCATGGTGACCGATTTTGCTTCTCATAGTGCAGAGAACTAAATGGTGCATGATCCCTGTCTCTAGAATCATCATCTGGGATGTGAGCAATGGGGAAGTATCTGTTGTATGCCATAACAGTGCCCCTGGTAGTGACAAGTACATGTGCAACACTGTGGGAACTAACAGTGCCCCTATATCTGTGTATGCCTCTATCCTCACATGCAAAGACATGGACTACCAGCACTAGCTTGAGTAGCCACAGCACACATTCTTCTTGATACCTGAATATGCTTTGCATGTTGTGGGCCTTTGCCCTTTGCACTGGCGTTCCAGAAGAGCCAGTCAGGAGCCACTGTACCCTTTCTTAAGGATGACCAAGTCATATCTGCTCATTTCCAACCCTTCCCTTCCCAGCATTTCCAGAACACACGTTTCTACTCAGACTCTGGTCATCTGAATCACATTCAGGGCTTTATTCCTCTATGCTGAAGAACCAGGGGTACAATATTTGCATATTAAAAATGTTCGTTGTTATTTTCCATTCTATTTGTTAGTACATTTTCAGAGTTAACTTTACCCTGTTTATTTTTATGTCCTAATTGTTGATGTGTTTTACGGGTGGAAGTACAGAGTGAGTTTGATCTGTACTGGCACTTATTGTATTGCAGTAACTTAACTGTTAACACCAAAGAAATTTCAAATATGATTTTGGTACTTCATAGCAATTAAAGGAGACCATTGTACTATAAATCAGAATTCATTGTGTAACCCTTTTGCTTAAGTTCAGAATTAAAAATACATGGGAATTTCTCTGGACCCCACAGTATTTGTTTCATACCAAAGCAGCAGTCTTAAAACAACTAAAACTCAGTTGCAAGCTCACTAGCTGCTCCCACTAGGAGGTAGAAGGGCTTTTGAACTCAATTTGCTAGTGCCAAAACTGGACCATATCCTTCCTATTGTGGCCCTAATATAACCATGTAACATGAACCTATTACAAATCCCATTCAACAAAATATATTGCTTCATGTCACTGTCAGAAGCTGTGGAACATCTATGCCTTTTATTGGATACAGGTCAGGTAGTTATAGCACATGTAGTCAGGAGCCAATAACTAACATTCTGACTACCGAAAGACCACACATACTGTGCACCATGATGGCTGAATCACCAGAAATGACCAACTCACCAAAGTGACCAACCATAGCATGACTGTACTGATCACCGGATGCTAAGAGAAATAAAAAAGTACAGTTGTGTACCTATCATAAATGTAGATGTTCGAGTGTATTCACTGATGCAGTCATTACTCTTGCAAAGTCTAGGTCCGGCATCGGTTGCTGTCGATTCTTCCCTGACATCAGTGTGCCAGGGGTATAAAAGATGCAGCCGACACCATTTTCTTCAGTTTTTCTTGCCCCAGATGTCAGGTGCCCCCCAAATTGGTAGGCTGAAAAATATGCCAATAAAAATGCATGTACAGGAATAACATTTCCTTTATCTACAAGTAAATACACCCAATAGGTTGTATAGGATAGAGAAGTGCAGATAAGTCCCAGCAAAGAAAGAGGGATGGTGGGTGGGTAACCTGGACTGCAACAGTAAATACACTCGAACATCTACATTTATGGTAGGTACACAACTGTACTATGTTCATCGTGTTCACTGTTGCAGTCATTACTCTTGGGTTGAATCCCAAAGCTGAGGATGGGTGGCTGGACTAAATAGGATTAGGAGAGGCTATGAGGCCCTGCAGGACTGCAGTGGCAAAGCCTGCTCTGGACTTAGAGTAAAGAGGTAAGTGGTAGTGCTTTGTGAAAGTGTGCACTGAACTCCAAGTTGCAACCTCTAAGATATATTTGGTTGGTACTCCTCTGAAGAAGGCTGCTGAAGTGGCTGCTGCTCTGGTGGAATGAGGCCTAATGCCCTTAGGCACTGATTTGCCACATTGAAAATAGCAGAAACGGATGCAATGGCCTATCCATTTAGAAATAGTCTGTTTTGAGATAGCCTTTCCTTGTGATCCTGCAGCATATGACACTAAAAGTTGCTCAGTCTTTCTGAAAGCTTTAGTTCTGTCCAAGTAGAAGCGTAACTGCCTGTGTATGTCCAAAGAATGCAGGATTTTCTCACCCTTGTTCTGTGGATTAGGATAAAAGGTAGGCAAGTGAATGGTTTGGTTGAGGGCCACACTTGACACCACCTTAGGCATACATGTAGGGTTTGTCCTCAGGGAAACCCTGTCTGGATGAAAAATGATAAAAGGTTCCGCAGCCATGAGAGCTTGTAACTCCAAGACTCGCCTTGCAGAGGTTATTGCTAGGAGCAGAGCTGTTTTCCAGGATAAGAATTTTATATCTGCTGTTGATGCTGGCTCGAAAGGAGGCAGGGTGAGTTTTTCCAAAACATAATTGAGGTCCCAGGGCGGAATTGGTGCTCTCCTTGGAGGCCTAATGTTTTTGGTCCCTCTGAGGTACTGCCTTATTAAAGGATGAGAAAAGATAGGTGGTTCCGTATTGTAATGGGCTGAAATGGCAGAGGCATGAATCTTAATTGATGAGAAAGAAAGGCCTTTGTTCAGCATCTCAGTTAGGTATTGTAAAATCTGAGGAATATTTGGTACACACGTGTCAATGCCTTGTTCCTGGTTCCAAGCACAGAATCTCTTCCATTTTTCTGCATAAGATTTTCTGGTACTGGGCCTCCTGGCCTCCAAGATAACATCCATAGTAGCTTTTGAAAGAGGAGTGGTCTGAATGGCTACATTATCTGCCATGCTGCCAGATTTAAGGTCCTGAGTTGGCTGTGCAGGATCTGATTGTTTTGTTGGGTCAGCAAGTGAGAAGTTTGAGGCAATATCCATGCTGGACCTTGAGACAAGCTCTTTAGGATTGAGTACCAGTACTGGCGTGGCCAGTCTGGTGCAGTCAGTATCATTTTTGGCTTCTCTTGTCTGACCTTTAGGAGTACCCTGGGAAGGAGAGGCAGTGGAGGAAAGGCATATACTGTTAGATTTTTCCAGTTGAAGGATAGGGCGTCCACTTTCCTTGCTTGCTTGTGATAAATCCTTGTGCAAAATCTCCACAATTGGCAGTTGTGAGGGGAGGCAAATAGATCTATGTCTGGGCATCCCCATTTCCTTATTATCATGCTGAAGACTTGTGGATCCAGTTTCCATTCGTGGGGATCCATGAGGTTTCTGCTTAGTTCGTCTGCCAGAGTATTTGTTTTTCCTGGCAGGAATTGTGCTTGCAGGTGAACTTGAAAAGCCAATGCTGTGTCCCATAAGGTCATTTCCTGTCTGCAGAGGGGGTAGGAATGTGTACCTCCCGGCTTGCTTATGTACCACATGACCGTAGTGTTGTCTGTCTTTATCAGTATCTGTCCTGGATGAAGCAGGTCCTTGAAAGCTGTCAGGGCATTTTGAACAGCTAGCATCTCTTTTTGATTGATGTGAAGATGAATTTGGTTTGCAGGGCATCTGCCCTGAATACATTTCCCTGCCATATGGGCCCCCCAGGCATAATCTGATGCATCCGTTGTCAGTGTCTGTCTGGCTGTGGGTAAACTGAATGGCAGACCCTTGTTGTGGTGACAGGCTTCTGCACACCATTGAAACTCCTGTTGCAGGCAGGGAATGAGTGCAATTACTGTCTCCAGGCTGTGGCAATGCTGAGTCCAAACACTTTTTAGATATCATTGCAGTTTCCTCATATGCAGTCTGGCATATGGAATTAGTAGAATGCAGGATGCCATGAAACCCAAGGCCTGCAGGATTTTCCTTGCAGATAAGTGGGTTTTTGTTGCCAATTTCTTGAAGTAAGTAGTCAGTTCCTTTTGTTTGTCTGTCGTGAGATAAGCCATCTGGGCAGTTGTATTTAAGCTTGCACCCAGGAATATTATCTCTTGAGAGGGCACTAGTTTTGATTTCTTTTCGTTTACTGTGTACCCTAGGCCAATTAGTAATCTTTTTACAAATGCCAGATGCTTTAGAAGTATGTCTTTGTTCTCTGCTTGAATTAGTCAGTCGTCCAAGTAGGGATATATTTGAATTCCTCTTTGTCTGCAAAATGCGGTGCCAGGCATTTTGTGAAGACCCTGGGCGCAGTAGATAAGCCAAAGGGCAGTGCAGAGAATTGGTAATGCATCGAGCCAGCTATGAATCTGAGGTATCTTCTGCAAGATTGTCTGATTGGGACATGCAGGTATGCCTCTTTCAGGTCCAAAGTTACAAGTCAAGCCTTCTTGCCCAGCATGGGCAGTAGCTGCTGTAGTGTCAACATCTTGAATTTTGTAACTTCCAGAAACGTATTTAATGTAGACAGGTCCAGTACTGGTCTCCAAGTTTTGTCCTTTCTGGATACTAGGAAAAGTCTGGAGTAAAATCCTTGCCCCTGCTGTTGTTGTGGCACTTGCTGAATGACCCTCATGTCCATGAGGGCTGTAATTTGTTTTTGTGCCTCTGCCCATTGATTGTGTGGCAGGTCTGGCATACCTTTTGACCTTGGTAGAGTGTGAAAATGGAACCTGTAGCCTTGTAGGACTCATTTGTCTTGGGTAACCATTTGCCAATTTGATGAAAAAAGTGCTAGTTTTCCCCCTAAGGGGGCTGCCAAAAGAAAAGTGCTTGGATCTGGCAGAGGAAAGTCATTGGGACTGTTTCCTGTAAGGTTGTGATTTGTCTTCTCTGCTTTTGGAAGTAGGAGCACCCCATTGTTTAGGCCTGTAAGAGCCTTGGGGCTGAGATCTGCCTCTGGGATGCCTGTATCTGCCTCTTTGTGGTCTGTCTGAAACTGGAAAGGACCAATTTTTAGAAGGCCAGTTCCTGCTAAACCTGGGTGACTGTACCTTGACTGTCTGCATGGATTTTGCTTTATCCTCCATTTTTTTCAGCACCTCTTCTGCTTTAGTACCAAACAAAGTATTATGCTGTAATGGTGCATCTAATAATTTTGCTTTAACATGATCAGGTAGATTCTGTTCCTTTAACCAAGCATGCCTTCTAATAACAGAACCTGTAACAGCGGCCCTGCAAGAGGTCCCCAGTGAATCATAACCACATTGCAAAGTATGCTTTCCCACTTCTTCAGCTGCATGCAATCAATCTCTGAACATTCAGTATTTGTCAACAGTTTCTGTTTTAAGCAGTGACATTAAATATTGCTGATATTTAAGCATATTTAAAGCCCTTACAGCCAAGGTAGCAGAAGTGTAGACTTTTTTCCCCCATCTGTCTACAGCCCTAGAATCCCTATCAGAGGGGACAGGGTTCTTTGCAGTGGAATCTTTAACACCTTTGGGACCCTGGGATATAGTTTCAGGGTCAGCAGCAGGGTTTTTATATAGGAATTTATGAGAATCCGGGACCCTGTAGTATCTGTCTGGCTTAGCAGGTGCAGGGGGTAAAGAGTCAGGGGACAGGCCGGACTCTGAAAATACATCATCTACAATGTCTAGAACAGGTGGAATAGCAAGGGATCTGTGCTGAGGAAGTAGCAGAAAGTCTCTGAGCCTTTTCTTAGATTCAGAATAATCTTGGCTCTCCCAGTGGAAATGCTCCCTCATGGTATACAGGGTTTCCCCAAAAGAATAATCCTCAGGAGGAGAGGCTGAAGGAATGGATTCTTCAGCATCAAAATCCTCATAGGGAAGCATGGAGTAATCCTGTTCAGAAGAGGAACCAGAGGAAATAGAAACCTGATCAGAAGAATCATACTCTGTCTCCTGCCTAGGCCTCTTATCAGGAGGGGGATGGGAGCCCCTGATCAAAGTAATTAGGTCTTCGGCCATTTTGAGCATCTGTTTTTTAGGCATTGAAGTCTGAGTAGGAGAATGCTGTACTTGTTTCTTTGTCTTTAGAGCTGCTTTAGTCTTTGTCTTTGAAGCTGAAGATGGCTTAATATATAGTTGTGTAGGTCTGAAGACACCCTCAGAAGCCGATGCCTGCTCAGCGGCTCCGGACCCATCTGAGGGAATGATTTCTGAGTGCCCAGTACCTTGAGTATCCAGAGGCCCAGTCGGCTCCACGTGGGAGTTGAAAGCGGCCTGTGGCTCTGAGGTAGCGGGCGCCAGGGGCTGCGAAAGTGCCTCACTGAGAACCGGCGACTGGCCTGTTAGAGGCCTTGTCATCGGTTTTGGACCTCGGATGCCTATCCTTTTCCTTGTCCTTGCGTTTTTTGTAAACTCTGGTTGTCGGCTGTTCTGATGGCATTATATAATTAAATCTACGGCCAAAGTAATGAAATGCAAAATCGAACCGACACTTAATAGTGCGTTGGTTAAATCTAGCACAAAACCGACAGCTAGCAACGTTGTGATCAGAGCCTAGGCAAGGAATACAGTAAGAGTGAAAATCCTTATGAGGTATTTGCTTCCCACAAGAAATACAATTGTTAACTTTTTCTGACATCGGTCTGGAGCAAGAAAAAAGTTTCCCCAACGGGGTACTTAGCTTTAATGAAGACTTCAGTTCTGAAATTCGGATTTGAAAATCTCAGGAGTCGGCCGACCGGCACTTGCGAACTGCTTTTGCTTCGGGCACCGCACGGCAAGAAAGACTGAAGAAAATGGTGTCGGCTGCATCTTTTATACCCCTGGCGCACTGACGTCAGGGAAGAAGCGACCGCAACCGACACCGGACGTAGACATTAGAATTCTGGCCGACTGAGGGTAGCCTGCCAGCAGGATACCCCAAGATTAATGACTGCAACAGTGAAACACGATGAACATCTTCACAAAGGTACTGTTTTAGAAAAGGAAACACCCGAATGGGAGCATTGTCTGCTATGTATATATTCTAAATTTGAGATGTCACAGACGTGAAGAGAGGGAAATGGTTGCTAATGTGCCGTACTGTTTCCCCTTCTCCTTACTTGCATAATCTCCAAAATCAACAAAAGCCTGTGAAATAGTGATGCTGTGTGATCTGGACTTGTGATTATGGGCAGCACCTTGCAGGAGGGCATTTGATGAGTTAGACCTGATGAATTGTGGTTCATTACTAAATTCTGCAGTCAGATGTACTAATTCTCCTGTTATTGCAGAAAGCCATCAGCTTCCAGTAACTGCTAGGGCCACCATATTGCACTCAGATGTCATGTTCCCCTCTTATTGCAGAAAACCATCAGCTTCCAGTAATTGATAGGACCACCATGTTACAGTCAGATTTTCTGATTCCCCTGTTATGGTAGAAAGCCATCAGCCTTTGGTAACTTATAGGGCCACCATGTTGCTGTGTGGTATCCTGTTCCCTGCTATTGTAGAAAGCCATCAGCTTCCAATAACTGCTAGGGCCACCATGTTGCAGTCTTGATGTCCTGTTCTCCTGTTATTGCAGAAAGTCATCATCTTTTAGTAACTACTAGGGCCACTGTGTTGCAGTCTGGTGTCCTGTTCCCCTGTTATTGCAGAAAACCATTAGCTTCCAGTAACTGCTAGGGCCACCATGTTGCAGTCTGGTGTCCTGTTCCCCTGTTATCACAGAGAGCCATCAGCTTATAGGAACTGCTAGGGGCACCATATAGTTGTCTGCCTGTACTTTTAAGTGACTGCATCTTGAATACTGTTCCTGTCTAGCTTACAAATGACATATTGCTTCTCTTTTCTACCCTTTAAGGTCTCTGAAAAGACCAGTCTTTGGCCTTTGAATAGGTGAGAAGGCCTTCAGTAAGGTAGCACCTATAGACTGGAAACAATTGCTGATGAACATCAGAAGTAACAGATTCTACTGGAATTTAAGTCTACACTTGTGGGCTAGTTAACAACTGAGTACCAGTGTCACTGTTAACAGAGAGTGATCAACTGTTCTTAAGTTAATATTTTCTTCTATTTTATGATTGCCCATGTGTGCTCAACTTTAGCAACTATCTTGTAAGTGCTGTTATATGATATAACCTTGAATGACTTTTATTACCTCCCTATTGAAATGTCTGCACTTGTAATGCTGAGTGTAGAAAGACCAAAAAAAAAAGAATGAAACTGCAGGAGAATAGTGAATCTCGAATTACTCTTCTCTTTTAAAATTGTTTTTTGTTTTTTGCCACGAGGACAAGCTTCCCTGTACCCTCCAACGTGGAGGACAAGCCCTCTACACCACCCCCAAACTAATACATATCAACTCTGAGATTGCAGTACCTCTGAAAAAAGGGAATATTCCAAGAAATAGCCATTTCGGACTTGGTATATACAAGTCCATTGTTTAAGCCATTCAGTCTCTGTGTTTTGGGACTCGTTCATGTGGGTCCTGACATTTGTTGCACTCAAAAGTTCACTTATATTTTGTCATTCTGTTCAATTTTATTGTCAGGCATGTGCTCTTATTTATTTCTGGGTTATGATAAATATAAAATTACTGCAGTATACTTGTTAGAGCTAAGCACATAAACATCACTTGCCTTGTGTGCCTAGGACATGGCTGGAAAGAGTTCCATGACCAGCCTACTCACCTTGTTAAGCAAGTAAATAAAATGAACATGTGATCGTTCTGGTACCCTCTTTGCACCCACTTTAAAATGAAATTCTGAAAAGTACTTTATTTGATTTTATTATTAATGCACTGGCATCCTAGGTCATGCATGGGATATTTCCTAAAAATAATAGGTGTGCACCCCTTTTTTGAAGATAATTTTGCTTAGGCATCTGTATTACACAGGCTAGATTGTCAACTGATACACCAACCACAAACATTTTAGTAAGTTATTTTTAGGGGTAGTATCTCTAGTCTGTCTTAGTTTTATTTTGCTTTTTAACTGACTGAGGCCATTTCGTTTATATCTGTACTGTATCTGTTCTGTAATAATGAATATCTGACCAAAAGGAAATGCATCTCATTCATAGGTTCATAGATTAGTACTAGGCTAATTGCCATTGTGGGCTATTTTAAACCTAGCCATTACCCATTGTGAGAATCAAACCCTGCATCTTGGGTCTATAAAGTAAACCCCTTAACCATTATGCCAAGCTCCCACCTCTACTGCAGGTCTCCAGAGCAAAAGGTTCCTGCAGTGTTCCATCCAGCAGAGACCATAACTGGGCTCCCATATGACCCGATCTCCCCAGCAATATCACTGTATACAGCCAAATTTCAGATAATTTTGTCTTGCCAGATACATGACTAAAACATTTCATCGTAGTTGTAGGATGTTTCTAAGTGTGAGTTTCTGGAATACCTACTGAAGCAGAGATGTGCATTTAAACATGGTACTTATATTCTGATACAGAAGGGAGAAGAACATTGTTAAAGTCTGTGCTCACTGGAAAATATGTGATACTTATTTTACCTTTTAGGAGTCAGTACCAACAGCTTTTAGAAGAAGGGAAGAGTGAGCTGTTTGAAGAAAGACGTGTCAATATTCTAAAGGCACAAGTCATGCAGCTGGAGAGACAGGTATTTTAGTGACCAAGGTAGCAAGCCTGGGCTACATAAACAGTCTTGTGTTCCGTGGTTAGCAGGCTTTTGTAATTTTTTAATGTTTGTCTCTATTGAGTCTTGTTATACTCTGTTGACCCAAGCAGCAGTGTGTGTGGTTTGCCTCCTGTTGAGAGGAACTGGTTTTCAAATGGAAAACAAGGAGTCAACAGTTGTTTTACATGCTTTTTGACTACTGCATAAATGCTTCTGATACAACTGTAAGCAGAAACTTTGCAGACTGAACCTATCACTTATTTAGGTACGTGCCCCTACTCATTAACACTTTTATTGGATCTCGGTCCGTATGCTTCATTCATCTGTGCATTTTTACAAGGGGTACTGATTCAGTTTTACATTTGTGTCATGCTCATTTATTCATATAGTTTGTTTTAGTTTTGCTTTTCTTGATCACAACAGTGCTGTGATTGCATTGCTATACATATGATTCCTACTGCTTGTTTTCAAATAAGCATGTACATTTATGTCACATACACATGTATATATTTATTCCACTTACACAGACATGTATATATTTATCTTACTTACATAAATGTGTACATATTTATCTTACTTACATAAACATGTACATATTTATCTTACATATATAAACATGTACATATTTATCTCATTTACATACATGGACCTATCTGAATCTTTGCACATTGAAACAGAATTGTGTGATTTATTTCCTTTAACGTAGGTAAAGTAGGTTTCTGCTGCTTAGAAGGTAGTTTGTTCATTCTTTCATTTCATTTCATTTCATTATGGAACAAATTAATGTATTTGATTTTTATATACTTGTTATGGGGGAACCAGGATACAGTGCTTAAGGCAGTGGGTGCCATCTTCCGGAAAGCTTGTTAGATACAGTAAGTTAATTATTGTGCGGTTATTATGATTCATGAGGGAGTATCAAGAAAAAAGTGTTTCAGCTGTGTCTTCATACATACTTGCTGCATGTGACTTATCTGAAAGAGTGTTTGTGAAAGAAACATTGTTGAAATTTTCTGAAAGTCCAGTGAAGTCGAAGGGAACACACTGATATTGTCACTAGAAGTTCCAAAAGTTAAAGGAGTAGCACCATAAGGAATATAAACTTGCTTATTGTAATTTTATTTTTTTAGTTTATTATTATATTAATGCTTTTTTTTGGATCAAATACTTTTGTAAGATTTTTAAACAAGTAAACAGTCATAATGAAAGAAAAGGCAGTCAAGAAAAAAAGTGATTTGACAAATAACAAATGTATTAAAGTGCTAACAATACATATTCACATGATTCAGTCCAGAAATGCCATTGCCAGTTAAGTATTTTGAAGATGAACATAGAAAGAGCACATTTAGAAATGCCATTGTAAGTTAAGTATTTTGAAGACGAACATAGAAAAGCACATTTAGTAATGAAAATTTACTGAACAAGCCATCTCATCCTGAAATGGACAATGAAAAATACAGTGCAATGATTCAGCTAATATATAGGTTCATAGGTAGGTACTAGGCTATTAGCCCTAGGGCCTATATAAGCATAGCCAAAAAGATACCCTGGCTTTCATCACCCAAGAAAATGATTTTCCTGAGCCCCTGTCGAGCAGAGCCACAGAAGTGATCCCCGGGGTGAATTTCCTATTTCCCATCCAATCAGGAAGATTTGTCTTGGAGTGCTAATGAGGAGCTTTGTTGGATATAGATAGATAGTTTGTTCCAGAGTATGGGAATTCTCTGGAACAGGAATTTATCCCTCCAGCACGTTCTGTTTCTTGTGGTGACAAGGTTTAGGACCCTACAGAGCATGTAGCTCGGAGGGATTGGGATTTTTTTAAGTGGAGCATGCCCAACAGCTCTGGGTTTGACATAGCTTTGTGTATTAGGCAGAGATCGCCTCTGAGTAGGCAATATGTGATGGAGTAAAGCTGGGGTTTTTTGACACGGTCTGCCTAGGGCATCTGTTTGAGGCCAGTAATCCACTTTGTAAAGTATTTCTGCGGCCTTTCCAGTTGTAGATGTCTTGTGAGGTACATACCAAAAGGGGCATTGTACTCTATAATGGGTCTAATGAGTGATGAGTAGAGGGGAACAATTACCTCTTTTTCCTTGGATGAGAAATCTTTTGTGATAAGATGTGCCATGTAGAAAGATTTCCTGAATACTGTGGTAATATGATTATCAAAGGAGAGACTACTGTCCACCTGTGTCCCAAGGTCTCTTATCACACTTTCGATGTTAAGTAGAGCACCGCCTATGTGGTAGTTCATGGGTACAGAGTTTTTACTAAAAAGGATGACAATGCACTTTTTGGTATTGAGCTTGATGCCATGGCTTTGACACCAGGCATCTGTCTCAGTCCGGCCCTTTTGTAGGATGTCCACATCGTTAGGAGTTTCGATTATGGCTCCTAGTTTGCAGTCATCTGCGAACTTCATTAGCCAAAGACCTTCTGTGTTAGCCTGTACTTCAGAGAAGTAGATACCAAACAGGAGAGGACCCAGGACGGAACCCTGTGGTACTCCACTTGTCACTGGTCTGAAGTCGGATTTGGAGTCTGCAACTTTCACAGTGTGGGTTCTGTCAGTGAGCCAGTTGGCAACCCATCTTGTGACATAGGGATTTATACCTAGTTTAGTGAGTTTATCTATAATTCCAGAGTGGGGGATTGTGTCAAAGGTCTTGGCGAGATCTAAATAGGCTGTGTGAACCCCCTTACCCTCATCTACGGCTTTGGTGACTGCTTTAAAGAAGTCTATCAGGTTTAGGAGACATGATTTGCATTTTACAAACCCTAACTGGGTGGGGTCCAGAGTTTGGAGATTAGCAATGTCTTTGTTTATAAGTTCCAAGATGGTACGTTCCATGGCCTTGCAGACCAGGCTCGTCAGGCTAATGGGACGGTGGATCCCCCTTTGTGGAGTGGGATAACCGTCGCTGTATGCCATTCAGTGGGCACAAAGCCTGAGGTGAGGCTATGATTGAGCATGATACTTAGGTGTGGTGCCAATTCATTCTGTAGTTTGTGTAGAATGCAGTCTGGGTTGTTGTCAGGTCCCATGGATGCTGTGTTCTTGGCTTTGGAGAGTGTTATTTGTACCTGTGCAGCCGTGATTACAGGAACTTTGCATTCTTCCGGTATAGAAATGGGCCCTGTAGGGGGGGTAAAGTTAGCACTGTACCTATCTGCCAGGATGTTGGCAATATCAGTTTGTTCTGTATATTTAGTGCCATTGTGCTGTAACTCAGAGCAGATCTGACTGTTGCCATTGAGATTCTTGACATAGCTATAGAATGCTTTGTGGTTGTCTTTAGAAACAGTGACGATTTTCTGTTCGTAACTAGCTTTGGATGATTTTATGAGGGATCTCAGCTTCTTACTGAGGCTGACCAGGGAGTTCCTCCAATCAAGGGATTTTACTCTTTTTTTGCAGCAGTTTCTTTCTTCTGTTGTAGAGTTTGTTTATGGCAGGGGACCACCAGATTGGCTTCCTTTTTCTGGAGGATAGCATCTTGGTTCTGTTAGGGATAGCACGATCCATGCACTTGTGTAAGTGCTTATAAAGTGCATTTGTGTAGGATTCAGCAGTCATACCTCTGTTGTCCGTCTGGATGGGTGTCGTGAAGTTTGCCACTTCTGTCTTAAGAAGTGTGAAGTTGGCTCTGGAGAAATTTTTTACAGTGGTATCCCTAATGGGGGAGTGGGGGCGGGATGTGGATGTCTAGGGTAATTAGCTTGTGGTCTGATCTGACCAACAAGGAATTGACCTCTGGTTTGGAACCCCTAAAAGAAAGAGGCCCAAGTCTATTTTAAAGAAAAATTTTGTTTTTTCTAGTGGTACATCTGGTGAGGATACTTCCTCTAACACAGAAGGTGAACCTGATGAATACTCTAGAGATGGGTTACCTAAGGCCAAAAGGGACAACTTATTACACCCTCCCAATTTAGATACAGACGAGGGGGGCGGAAGCATAAGAAAAGACACATCGAAACAGAGTCTGGAGGCACTTTTGAAAATAATGACAGAACATTAACGCCCAATTTCAATGTCCATAACATTTCTTCTGTTGAATTAACCAATGCACAACTTCAACTTTTGAATAAAGGGCTTAATTTTGTCCCTGGGTTTTTTGTTTCTGAACAATCTTTGGCTCAGGATGTGGTCAATTTTTGTCGAATATTAAATTTGAAAATGTTTTTTGACAATAATACTTGTGATACATCTCATGATTTCAAGTTTAAGAAATCTACATTTAACCCGCCCATGACACATTTAGTGGGGGTGTTCCAAAAAAATGTCCTGCAGGACATACATTGTCATCTTAGGGATTTTCCTATCTCTTATAACAATTTGTCTATTGATGAAATAAATAGTCTGGATGAGCTTGTGAATAATAAAGATCTAGTTATTATTCAAGCTGATAAAGGTGGTGTGGTGGTGGTATTGGATAAGGTCGCTTATGATCAGGAAGCCATGAGGCAATTGGGTGATATAGAATATTATAGACGGATGCCTTTGGATCCCTCACCCCATTTTCAGCGCCAAATTGATCAGTTTTTGACTGAGGCGGTGGAGGAGGGAATTATTACACAATCCATTAAAGAACAACTAATGGTCTCGTCACCCAAGAGACAATATCTTTACCTGTTACCAAAGATCCATAAACATGCAAGCAATCCACCAGGTCGACCCATTGTCTCTGGACATGGGTCGCTTACTGAACCACTGTCTGAATATCTAACCCAATATTTAAAACCATTATTGGGTTTCATTAGAGCTAGAATTCAGGACACCACCCAATTTTTGGACATTATTAATAACACCCAACTTGAATCACATTGGCTATTGTGCACTTTGGATATCACCTCTCTTTACACCAATATTCCACACTGGGCAGGCTTACAAGCACTGGACTATTGGTTGGTTAGATCAGGTTTATACCCACCTGGATTTAATACATTCTTAGTATGTCTTACGGAACATGTTTTGACCAGTAATGTTTTTTATTTTCATAATCAATGTTACTGGCAAACTAAAGGTACTGCTATGGGTGCATCTTTTGCACCCATATATGCAGATATTTTTATGGCATATATAGAAGAAATTATGATTTACGATCATAATCACAATATTTACATGTGTGAGCTGGACATTTGGCGTCGTTATCTGGATGATTGTTGGTTGGTGTGGAAAGCTGATGAATATTATCTTATGGAGTTTCTTGAATATCTTAATAACAATATATGGGGTATTGAATTTAAGCTGACTTATCATACATCTAGGATAGTATTTCTGGATGTTGAAATCAGTAGAAATGAGGACAATACTTTGTCAACTAGGATGTTCAGGAAATTTCCGGAATTCAATTCTGTATTACATGCTACCAGCTTCCACCCACAACATATCATCCAGAACATACCCAAATCTCAGTTCCTTAGAGCCAGAAGAATTTGTTCTAACCAACAGTCTTTTTTTGAGGCCCGTGATGATCTGACTCATAGATTCATCCAGAGGGGCTATCGTCCAGGCATTGTACATGCAGCCAAAAGATGGGCATCTAACACAAATAGAGAGGACTTACTATCATACAGGGACAAGAATAAAAATTCTAACACACAGCCCTTACGTCTGGTGACCACCTATGGACGTAATACACAGGGCTTCATCAACATCATACATAGACATTGGAATTTGCTTAAGGCTGATCATAAATTGAACTCTTTTCTTCCAGATAGATGTTCTTTTTCATTCAGAAGAGGACAGACTATTGGTTCTAAATTTAGTCATTACAAGAAGGTGGGTTTTGACTCCTCTGCTTCTATTCAGTTGTCCCTGACAGGCAAACCCATTGTGGGGTGCATTCCTTGTGGACATTGCTCTTTTTGTACTCGTGTCTCAAACACCAGGGAATTTAGCAGCAAAAACACCTCAGAGGTCTTTGACATCAAATTTTGGGCTAATTGCAACACTGGGTGGGTCATCTATTTGGTGACCTGTAACTGTTCTGCATTTTATGTTGGACAGACATCTAGGGCTTTTCGCCTTAGAATTTGTGAACATTTGAGTGACATCAAAAACAAACATAATAGCAATGCACTCTATAAACACAGTTTAAAACATGCATCAGCTTCTTTTAAATTTGTCATTATTGATTGTATTAAGGGGAAATGCAAAGACAAACAATATTGGCATGAAATACTTAGCTCCAAGGAAAGAAAATGGATTGTAAAACTTGGAGCTTTGTTCTCACGTGGTCTCAATGACCAATTTTGAATGCAGATCTCTGATTGGTTTCTATGTTTGGTTTATCCTATATATACTATTGTACTGTTGCTTTGACTTCTTATTGCTTGTATTTCACTGAAGAAGGCTCTGAGGAGCCGAAACCGGTTTGATGTCTTTGTGATTGTTTTTTCAAACATCTCAGACATAGGGGGATTTGTTCTCCCTATGTGAATAAACTGTTTGGTTTATTTGTGGCATTTGCCAACACTTGCTGGCTTTTTTCGTTTTTTTGGAACACCGGTTGCCCATGTTGGTATTGACCACAATAGTTAAAGGCTAGCTGGTCAGAGCGGCCAGAATGGTGTCGAGAGATAGTGACTCTTTGGACGAATGTCTTTTTATTCGAGATCTTTTTTTGAATAGGGGTTATCCTAACAGTTTGATTGCTGAAATGTGTAAAGAGGTATGTTCCAAGAGGGAGAATGGATTATATTTACCTATTCTCAGCCATTTTACCGCAGAACAGGTCTTGCCAGTAGAGAACATCCATACTAATAGTATCTACTCCTGCAGTTTTATTACCACCTACAATGTGGATGCGGGAGATATTGTTTCCATCATCAAGAAGAATTGGTGTTTACTCATTCCAGAGAACCAGGGTTCCTCCCAGTTCGGAACTTATCCCAAAGTAACCTTTAGGAGAGGTCTCAACCTGAAGAATATCTTAGAGATGAAACCCAAGTCTTTTAATGCTAGAGCTGGAATGTTCAAATGTAATATGTGCAAATATTGCCGTTTTGTCAAAGCAGGTACCCACTTTACAATCAGAGAAACCAAATATAACATCAGGGGGAGATTTAATTGTTCCAGTGCACATGTGGTCTACTTGGCCAAGTGCTCTTTATGTCCTGTGTTTTATGTAGGCAAAACGGACCGGAGGTTACATGAGCGCCTATATGAACACTTATATGCCATCAAGAAAGAAAAAATGGACAATGCACTGGCCAAGCACATTAAAGAGTACCCTGAACATGAATTCAACTTCACAGTTATAGACCAGATGGCTTCGGACAATGGGGGGGCCTGAATCGTTGATGTTGGAACTTAAGGAACTGGTTTGGCAGTTAAAACTGGAAGCATACCATTTTCCAGGCTTAAACAGTATGCTGTCCATCACTAGTGCATGAAATTGAGAAGTTTGGAGAGGTAGAACTTCTTCAGAAGTTTTACCTTGTTTATCATGATTATATAATTTAATATAGTCAATGGTAATATAACACAATATAAGTATGGATTTAATTTATTTGTGAATGTAGTTAGTTTGCCTTGGTATTCCACTGAGGCTACTTTTAAAAGGAGTGTGTTAATTATTAATAGTTTTGCGAATATGCAGTTAATCTGTATTGGGTTATATTTAATACCGTTTGAGCGTTGCTTTATATGGTAGAGGCTGTTTGGCTCGCCAGCATTTAATGGTGATTTTCTTTATTTCAATTGGTATGAAGTAGGTTTATGACATCAGGTTTAACCTAAATTTTAATTTCTGTTTGAAGGAGAGCGTGTTGATCTCATGTGATTTTAGTGTGGTATTTAAACAAGCCACGTTTAGTGGCGCGATATTTAAACATTCTGAGGAAGTTGGTGAAGAGTCACCAACGAAAAGCTATATTTGTTTGTGACTTAAATAAATCAACGTTTTTAGCGTACTGGCTTTACTTTGGATTTTTTTAACTATTGGAGTCCCATAAAAGAAGACAGGCCCCAGGATTCATGAAGCTCGGCGCAAGAACATCAATAGGCTTGCGCCGACCATGCGGCATAGAGATGGCGCAGTAGCGCCATATACATATTAATGAAGGCGTGCTGCCGCCACATCTACTTGCATAGGAAACGTGCCGCGAGTGCATGGGGCGTGTCCAAGCGTGGACATGTCGGCTTTTTACATGCAAACTAAAATGCTGAATAGTACAGCCTGCCTCTAATAGTAATCACACCTGTCAGTGTCCGTGGATATGCAAAGCATGCAAGACGGTTTTGCGAACACAAAAATAAGAAACAAACACAAATGCACGTAGCAGAATATTGAGTCCAAATCCCTCGAACAAATGATATTTAAAACCCTGTGACTGTATTCAGTTGTAGTGTCGATAGTTATACCAAGTGGAAGTGAAACGCATTGTGTTAGTAATCCGCCAATAGCTAAGTCTAGCCCAATGGTCAGGGTTATCACCTGTCCCACATTGTGAGGGACAGTCCCCCTCTGGGCAGTTGTGTCCATACCAAAACTATTATAAATGTAAAATATCCTGCGATCGTAGGACATAATTATGTCCCACATCTTATGTAATAGTCACATACACTAGTTATTTCCGTGTGTAAAATATCTACATGTTACAAGAAACAGAATAAGCAAGTAAATGAAACAGAAGAAGCAGCTAAACTGCTACAACAGTAAGGTTACATTTAGGCATAAAACAAAAGTACTATCTGTTGTACTGACCGTGGGTATGTGTTGCCCTGAAAAATCAGGTGTGTCCTGACTATATTCCATCCTAGCCATATAAAAAGGTGGCAACCCCACCAGTGGTCAGAGCATTCACACAATAACTGGCCAGCCTCTTAATTCCCCCTAAAACCAGTGACCTTTGGAGGAAAGGTGGTGAATTACACTGAATGAATAATGACAATAATTAAGATTAACAGACGTCTTTTACTTCAGAAAATAAGTATTAATACATATGCTCTGATTCCGTCAATGTTTCAAGTTAATAGTACTAATATTTTAAAAGTGTCCGTGATTGTCCCTGATTTGTCCTTGCCTTGTCCCTGTTACTGTTGAAATTAGTCCCTGAGTGGTTGAGAGGTCCGTACACATATGTACACCAACCAACTGTCACATTTGTTGCCAGTACTGTTGACTACCTGTAGTGAAGTCATGTAGCCTAGCTACCATCCATGCGGAATGTACCACGGATGGTGTAGTGGTCAAACCGGTGACTAAGGTGTGTCTGTTTCTGGGTCCAAGCCATGCAAGGGCTGCTAATTTTATGTGATACCCAGAATAATGTCCGCAGGATATAGGGAGATAAAGCCACGTACAAGCAGACGTAAGCGGGGATGCGCGGTGGACATTCAACAGTATGGGAAATGTAAATAGGTATGTAGGTGTATATTTATGTGTAGGTACAGACAGATATATATATATATATATATATATATATATATATATATATATATATATAAACGGTTTACTATCAAAAGGTCGATTGCCACTCCATCGAACGTCGGATGGTCGACATCGGAAGGTCGGATATATCGAATGTTGAAGTCGAAATATCAATCTAGGAACGGTATTACCATGGGTTGAGGTAGGAGTACGTATTAGTCGTACCTACGAACTTCTCCCCTACCTCGACCCATGGTGGAACCCATTTCGAGATTGGTTTCGATAAAACGGTTCGGCCTTCCGGTGTCGACCATCCGACGGTCGATAGAGTGGCAATCGACCATTTGATAGTAAACCTATATAAACATGGTCACAATAAAGCAGTCGTAACGAATATGAAGGGAAACACCAGCGGAACCCCCCCACTCCGTATTATGTAGTGCCGACATATCAAGCTGGTCAGAGGTGAGCAAACCCCTGCGTCTGTAATTACAGGTAGAGAGGTAACATTGGGACTAACTCTGTCCACGTGCTAATTCTGACTTTCAAACGGGTAGAGGGCTGTTCTGGTCTCCAGTCTGCCAAGCCTAAACCCGGATGACCACATGAACACCCTGACAATCAAACATACATATGTGCCAGGACTATAAGCTATGGCGTTCTGAATATCCTCAGAGTGAGTAAACATGCAGCACAGGTCCAGAGCAGTAGGGAATAGGGAATGGTGCATGTGTAGTACTGCGGTTTTCCCAGCAGGAGAATGGACGCCTGCTGTGTAAGTGAAGTGTTGAGGTGTGTGTTCGGGTAACTATGAACCATGGGTATACATTTAAATGAAGCAGAACAGCAACAGTGTAGTGGTTAGAGCATCTGCCTAACGTAAAGGCATTCCCAGTTCAAGTTCGACTATAGCACATATCATTATCCTTGTGGAATGAATGTCGCGGTGCTGTAAAGCCAACATTTAAACATGTAAAGGTGAATGTGTGTTTCGCATGGGGCCATTAACCAGATTCCTTCAATCAAAGTGGTACTGTCATAATAAATAAGGCACATGTAAGCACAAATAAGCGGCAGTAAACATATGTAACTCTCACAGTAAGCATAGGCGAGTGTGCCTGCGTGGGTGTAAGCAGCTCTCAGCATAGTAAATTTGTATGTTTTTATGTACAGATGTAATTTATATACATATATATATAAAAAAAAATATATATATATATATATATATATTTATACACACACACACACACACACATATATATATATATATATATATATATATATATATATATATATATGTGTGCGTGTGTATAGATATATATCCACAGACATGAAATATATATATATATATATATATATATATATATATATATATATATCTATCTATATATATATATATATATCTATATATGAAGAATGAAAGCCGTAAGAATAAAGCATACACAAGGGTTGTGAAGGGAATCGAGAGCAACTAAGGTATTATATAGTGCTTGCAACGTATGTCAGATAAAGCTGCCCAAGAGTGAGCAGAGCACCGCTATTCACACCACAGGCAGAGTTCTACCAGTGGGCATAACATCGTTGAACTGCTACGTCTACATTACACACAGATGGAATGTAGTCCGTGTTGGGACCACCTACACTTGTAAACCGCAAATGGCCATAATCCATAACACCAGGAAAGGCACATATGTGCAAATATAAATGGCGGGAGACCCTGTGAATACACGAGGCGGGACAAAATGTGTGTAGGGCCCCAAATGCTCTGAAGAGGACAATGTGTAAAGGTGTGTCATGGCTGCAATATCAAGTTGATAATGGCTGTTACACATGGAAATTCAACATGAGTTGGGTGGAGGAACTATGGGTATGGGATTATGGATCCAGGAGTGCCAGGGTTGGTTGGGCAGGTTCCATTGGACTGCCCCGTGTAGGTCAGCTAGTACGTTGTTGTGTCTTTTGGCTTTTCCCGGTTAGGGGTCGCCACAGCGGAACTCCGGTCCGCTAATGATTGGCAGTAGATTTTTACATGCCGAGTTGCCGGCCCTGAAGCACAACCTTCAATGAAGGTACGCCCATTCATGCATGTCTCCACACAGAAGAAGCTCTAGCTGGGAATCGAACAGGCGACAACACTACTGCAGCATCACCACCGCAGTATGCATATGCACATGCAGACAACAATATGTTGAAGTACATTCTCTGTAACACATGCACTCCATTTATTGACATAAATAATATGAATGTGCACAGACAAACAAAGACAGTAACTGGAATAATAGGCTGTGCAGACGAGGTACAGGTCAAATGACCATCGGTAATCCGTACATGAAATATTGCGACATCTGTCCACTGTATAACGTGCTAAATACCGATTGCAAGATAACCGGAGTGAAGTGTTGGTGTCATAATGACTAAGGTAATAGTATGCTGGTGAAGCATATATAAAACCCAATACGCATGTGTAAGTGCGTATGAATGGGAAATGTATTGGTCAACGGACACACAGATGTATATATATTCATATATATATATATATATATATATATATATATATATATATATATATATATATATATATATATATATGTATATATATATATATATATATATATATATATATATATATATATATATATATATATATATATATATATATAATATATACACACACATATATATATATATATATATATATATATATACACACACGCACACACAAATATATATAAATACATAATACATAATATATATATATGTTACAGTAAATATACACATGTACATACCTAGGTTACATTACAGCAATTAGGGGTAACATATGTTCAGACTGGGCATATGTTAGTGGGAGGTCCAATAAACAAACGTCTACCTCCCACCCACCCCAGCTAGGCCAGTGAGACATACAGACACGCAATAAAGGTAAATACACCGCTGCTTTCCAGACCACCAGCAGGAAACTACCAGTGGGAGAGATCTGCAAGGTCTACACTTTAAACATGGATCACGGGGTCCCTTGTGGGACACCAAAAATTCGCCTTGTAGGCAAACCTGTGATGATTGACGCAACCAGGATGTGGCTGTATACGGAACGGTAGGTTGTGCAAGTCTGATAACACATGGGTTGAAAAAAAGTATGACGTGTCCTGACACGGGGAGAGTGGGCAGTGTGTAGGGGTGTGTTCATACCCCAGCTGTGCTCACAGTAAGGATGAGTGCTGTAGAGGGGTGTCAGGTAGGGGAATCATGGGTATGCAATCATGGGCCTAAGTTTGCAGGTGTTGGTTGACAGAGACGTATTAGGCCCGCCTCGTGGAAGTAATTAATATTCCTATGTGGGTATAGCAGACGTCCATACCTCCCAAACCTTAAGAGCACATCTACTGGATAGTCCGTAAATCACTGGGGGTACACATAGGGACTATATCAGTGAACTGTACCTGATTATCATGGACGTCCGTGATTATGAATCAGAATCTAACACAGTCCCAACTAAACCCTTCTAGAACTACTGATATTAGGTGGGCATGTGGCGGAATACACGTAATAAGTAATGACAACATGTATGAGTCATAAATAGCATGTACCTCGACAAATGTGCCCGCAAACAAATAACCGTCGTTTGCAAGTGTTGGTAGTAACACCCTGCGCACACAGCTAATGTGAATTACCAATACACCATGGCAAATATACAAGACAATAGACAGTACCACACACATACCATACAGCACAGTCATCCAACAGTATAGCAATGTACCAGCAGATATGTCCGGGACCACTGATGTTTGCAGACCTGGCCTTCTTGTGTTTACGTGTGTGAGCATGCCCAGTATGACCATTCCACATGTTGTCGACTGACATTGCCATCATATCTTCATGTGTTTGAGCAAACCCAGTATGGCCAACTGTATCGCATGTGTTACATGTCCAGGTAGTCTGTACTGTGGTGCCGACCTCTGCGTTGTACACTGACAGGTGGCATGCTGTGTCTGCAGGGTATCCATCAGTCATGTGGCATTGACTGTTGCTGCATTTCTGCACAGCGTGGGGGGACATCCGACTGTATCCACATTCCTACACAGCACCGGGGGGGGGCGCACCTGACTGTTGCTATATGTGTACGTTGGAAGGGGGGCACACCTGACACTTGTACACTTTTGCTACTACTGTACTGGTATGTCAGGTACTTCATTTCAGTGTGTAGACCTACCTATTGTGCTGGCTAGTGGCATACCAGTGTACTCCAGATCTTAGCTTTAATTACCAACATATTAGTTTCAGATGTCCTAGCCTTCACAACCTACATCCAACTGCCTGGCCTGCTGTAGTCTCTCTGTGTGGGTCTGTGGGGGGGGTCATCCATAGGGCATATCCAGTGGCCATAGTACAGCATTTGTCTGTGTTGGTCTACACCTATCCAGCTGGTTGAGACTTGTGTGGGCTGTATGGACATACATGATGCTCAGCCCATTACTCACAGTGGGTTATGACACCCTGTGTACTACTAGCTACTATGGTGACCCCGTATGTGCTACAGATGTCATGGTGCCACTCTGGACGTCTACTGTCTGCTGCCTTAACATTCGGCCACCAAATTCCCTTGCATGCTTACATCCATACCATAGCTACAGGTACCAACACATTCTAATACAACTGCCAATTCGTAGGTTGATTGACTTACCTTGAGGGTGTGCCAGACCTGAGGATGGTGCTGGAGGGCTGCCTATGTTGGAAGCACATAGTGCACTTCCTATACATGGCTGAGCGCAGGCAGTGTCATGTTTGGCATCCCTTTTACTGTCTGTGCGAGTCAGAGAGGGTGACATTCCCAGGGTCCCTACTGTGTTAGTGCATATGCTATGCGTTGCCTCTTTGCCAAGGCCAGGTCATACTGGGTACGCCTCCTTCCGCCTATTGGGTCTGGCTCAGGTTGTTCCTTCTCTGAGTCACTTTGTGCCTGTACAGGCCTTGGCATTGGTGGGTGGGCTGTGTGACCCTGCCCCATGCTGTTTCTGCTGCAGCTGTTGCCGCAGGATCATATTGTGTAGCATAGCACATACCATAACAATTTGGGTGCATATAGCTGGTGAATAATGCAAGGCTCCACCGGATGTGTCCAGACACCGGAAACATGACCTGAGCATCCCAAACACATGCTCTATTATATGTCTTTCCTGTGCGTGTGCCTCATTATGGCATTGTTGTTAAGGTGTGTGTGCATTTCTGATGGATGTCATCAGCCACAGCTCCAGTGGGTACCCAGCAACTGCCACTAGGTGACCGTAGGGGATGTCCATATTGGCAAAGCTGTGGTACAGCTGCGTCAGATGCCATATGTCGGAATCGTCATAGCTTCCAGGCCAGCACACACATTCAGTATAATGCTCTGGGCATCGCATATGACCTGGCAGTTGATGGAGGGGATGCCCCTGCGGTTAATATAGGCCCTACCTTGCTCATCGGGTGGTGCTTTGATGCGTACGTGCATGCAGGCTGTAGCACCCACTACCCCAGGGTAGTCTGCCATTTGGTGGAAGAGACACATATTGCTGGTCAACACCTCACGTGTGTTGAGGAAATGTACGTGCTCATTGGCATGTGGTGACATGGCATCCAGGAACTGGTGGAATACCCTGGATGCAGATGCCTGTGAGATTCCCATGATATTCCCAGTTGTGCTTTGGGAGATACCTGTGGCTAGTATACCTAGGCCTACACATACCTTGGTATCCACTGGGATGGGTTCCCCTCGGCCTGTTCGATGTGTTAAGTGTGGCCGGCACAGCCCAACAGTCTGCTGTAGGAGGTCTCTGTCCACCCCATAGCGCTCCACTATCTCCAGCTCATGTAGCCCCTGGTAGGTTACCCTGGGTCTGTACAGTCTTCTCTGTCACCTCACTGAGGGTTGTTCAGCAGCATTCACATCCTTGCCACCCTCAGCCTCCTGCACATGTTGATCTATGTTGCCTGCTGCAGCACTTCTCATTTCGTAGAATTGTTTGTTAAAATTTCCCAGCATGTATACACCGGTGGTGTAGAGTGTGGAAAAAAATGAGGGGGTGGTGCTTGCCCACTTTATTGTAGTGTTCTGGGCCGGGCTGGTCTGCTGGGTCTGTAATCTGCTGATTCTGATAAATATCACCTGTTTGCCCAGCTTGTTCACCTTGACTACTCTCCTACTGCAGTTGTCCCTCCCAATTGCACTAGACAGGTATAGACACACCCCTAGCTTAGGTGTGCTAAGCTAGGAGCAATCCCGAGACACAGGGCTCCAATCTATGTACAGTATGCCTGACAACCCCCCCATGCTTTCACCTATATTCGAGTCCTGCACCCGGCTATCTATAAACATACACTCTTGGGACCTGCATCACACCCTGGGGATAAGTGGGATTCACTATTTTCCACCTCGTTTGCATAGTATTGTCTTCTAATGCATAGTTACATGACCCATACTGAGCCTCCCCAGAAATAACCACTGCTTACTGTCGCACAGACCCGCACACAACTGGTTAAAAGTGCCTTACTATCACCGTATTCAATGTCCCTTGTTCTTCCCAGCAACAAAACAACTGGCCTCTGCACGGCTTGAAACCAGGACCCTGCACACCACAGACGATGTGCTTTACCACTAAGCCATGGCAGATATATATACATCTGAGGTTATCATGTACAGATCATCCAGCACAGGCATTCAACAGTATAGGACATGTATTCCATCATGAAGATTTATGTGTGCTAATGTCCACATATATATATAAATATATATATAAATAGATATATATATATATATATATACATATACACACACATACGTAGATATAGAATATATATCTCAACAACGGACCATGTGACACCAAAGCATTAGACAAGAATGAAAAGGAAACCACATGTGCCTCCTGCATTATGTACTGGTGTTATAATATCAAGGCAAGTGTGTTTCTGTGCGTTACACGGGTTCAGACTGTATTAAGGGTAAGCTTAGGGCTGCTGACATTACTCACCAGACGTATTGCCGAATGTATGTGTATGTCTTGCCAACCCAGTCTCTTGGCCGATTGTGACATTTATGGCCACTATATAGGAAAACAACAAAACATGCTCCTCAACACATCCAGTAGCTAGCCACTCAGACACCAACACATAGGATATGACTGCCAAACACACACACCTGTCATGCCTTGGAATAGAACACCTACCTGTCTATTCTATCACACTACAGTATTACACAGTTACAGAACGCGCTACCGAGATTAATGGGACACAGCACTCCCAGATGTGTACTTCCAGGTGGGTGACATCATCAGCACTGGCAAAGATGGCATTAGGGATTGTATGGAGTGTGAGCATGTTAAATCATTGTTCTGTCCCCAGACAGACAGAGACACACACACACACACACACACACACACACACACACACACACACACACACACACACACACACACACACACACAAAGTTGGCATGGCTGGGATTAGAACACCGACCTAACTACCTTATCACACTACAGCATTACGCAGTTACAGAATGCGCTACCGAGATTACTGGGACACAGCACTCCCAGAGGTGTATTTGTAGATGGGTGACATCATCGGCCTTGCTAACGTTGGGTATAAGAAATGTATGGAGTGTGAGAAGTATAAAGGTATTACTCAGTCCTCAGGCAAACGGGGAGACACACACACACACACACACACACACACACACACACACACACACACACACATGGCAAGTGTGGGAGTAGAACACCGACCTAACTACTTTATTACACTACAGCATTACGCAGTTACAGAATGCGCTACCGAGATTACTGGGACACAGCACTCCCAGAGGTGTATTTGTAGATGGGTGACATCATCGGCCTTGCTAACGTTGGGTATAAGAAATGTATGGAGTGTGAGCAGTATAAAGGTATTACTCAGTCCTCAGGCAAACGGGGAGAGACACACACACACACACACACACACACACACACACACACACACACACTCACTCCAAGTGTGGGACTAGAACACCAACCTAACTACTTTATTACACTACAGCATTGCGCAGTTACAGAACGCGCTACCGAGATTACTGAGACACAGTACTCCCAGAGGTGTATTTGTAGATGGGTGACATCATCGGCCTTGCTAACTGTTGGTATAAGAAATGTATGGTGTGTGAGCAGTATAAAGGTATTACTCAGATGTTCATCGTGTTTCACTGTTGCAGTCATGACTGTAGGGTTCTCCCCTGCCGGCAGGCAGTCCTCGGTTGGCCAGAATCCCAAAGTCTGGGTCCGGCGTCGGCTGTTCAACCATGCTCCCTGATGTCAGAGCACCAGGAGTACAAAGCTGACAGCCGACGCCATCTTCTCGAGTCTTTCTTGCCGTGCGGTGATAGCAGTTCGCAAGTGCACACACACACACAGACACACACACTCACACACACACACACACACACACACACACACACACACACACACACACACACACACACACACACACACTCACTCCAAGTGTGGGACTAGAACACCAACCTAACTACTTTATTACACTACAGCATTGCACAGTTACAGAACGCGCTACCGAGATTACTGAGACACAGTACTCCCAGAGGTGTATTTGTAGATGGGTGACATCATCGGCCTTGCTAACTGTTGGTATAAGAAATGTATGGTGTGTGAGCAGTATAAAGGTATTACTCAGATGTTCATCGTGTTTCACTGTTGCAGTCATGACTGTAGGGTTCTCCCCTGCCGGCAGGCAGTCCTCGTTCGGCCAGAATCCCAAAGTCTGGGTCCGGCGTCGGCTGTTCAACCATGCTCCCTGATGTCAGAGCACCAGGAGTACAAAGCTGACAGCCGACGCCATCTTCTCGAGTCTTTCTTGCCGTGCGGTGATAGCAGTTCGCAAGTGCCGGTCGGCTGACTCCTGATGATTTTTTCTGATAAACTTCAGTCCGAAGACTTTCTTCTCCACTCAAAGCTGAGTACCCCGTTGGGGAAACATTTTCTTGCTCCAGTCCGATGTCAGAAAAAGTTAATAATTGTATTTCATGTGGGAAGCAAATACCTCATAAGGATTTTCATTCTTACTGTATTCCTTGCTTAGGCCCTGACCACGACGTAGCTAGTTGTCGGTTTTGTGCTAGATTCAATCAACGTACAATTAAACAAAGGTACGGTTTTGCTTTTCATTACTTCGGTAGGCACTTTAACTTTAACTACAAAATGTTGTCTGATACGGTTCCGGCTACTGGAGTTCACAAACGTCGCAAGGATAAAGACAGGCCTCCGAGGTCCAAATCTGACGATAGTGCACAAGCGGAGCCAGCTTCAGGTTCGGCCGTCATCAGTGAGGAGCTTTTGCAGCCCCTGTCGTCAGCCATTTCAGAACCGATGGCCAAAACGGACTCTCATGAGGAGCCAACCAGGCCTTTGAATATTTCTATTGCAGGACCTTCGGACAATGCTCCTTCGGATGGGTCTGGAGCCGCTGTGAAGGTACCAGCTTCCGAAGGGGTTTTCAGGCCTACTCAGCTTCTAATAAAGGCAAAGCCAAAGACAAAGGCAAAGACTCCTTCTGAATCAAAGACTGCAACACAGGCCTCTTCTGAACCGGCTCCAAAGTCACAGAAACAGTTACTCAAGATGGCGGAGGATTTACTTACTATGATTAGGGGTTCACATCCCCCTCCAGATAAAAGGCCAAGGCAGGATGTTTATTATTATTCCTCTGATCAGGCTTCTGTTTCTTCAGTTGCTTCTTCTGATCAGGAATATTCTTTCCCTCCTTAAGAGGATTCTGATGCTGAGGAATCCATTCCTTCAGCTTCTCCCCCTGAGGATTTCTCTTTTGGGGAAACTTTACATGAAATGAGGGAACATTTCCACTGGGAAGGACAGGAGTATTCGGAATCTAAGAAAAAACTAAGGGATTTTCTTCTTCTCCCCCAACATAGACCCCTGGCTATCCCTCCTGTTTTGGATATTGTGGATGATGATTTTTCGGAGGCTAACTTGACCCCTGACTCTTTTCCTCCTGCTCCTGTTAAGCCTGATAGATATTACAGGGTTCCTGATTCCCACCAGTTTTTATACAAGAACCCTTCTGCTGACCCTGAAACCATTTCTCAGGGTCCTAAGGGAGTTAAGGCCGCTTCTGGCAAAAACCCCATTCCCACTGAAAAGGATTCTAGATCTTTAGAAAGATGGGGCAAAAAAGTGTACACTTCTGCTACTTTATCCATTAGGGCTTTAAACTGTCAGTTTCATATGCTGAAATACCAGCAATTTCTCTTGTCTGTTTTAAAACAAAAGCTTACTTCCATTTCTGCCTGTGCAGATGATAAGGAATTACATGACTTATTGCATGCCACTGAACAAGTTGGGAAGCATGGTTTACACTGTGGATTTGATGCCTTGGAGGCTTCTTGTAGGGCTGCTGCCTCTGGCACAGTTATTAGAAGGCATGCATGGCTAAAGGAACAAAATTTGCCAGAACAAGTAAAAGCTAAATTATTGGATGCTCCTGTTCAGCATAATGTTTTGTTTGGAACAAAAGCTGAAGAGGTGATTAAAAAGATGGAGGATAAGGCAAAATCCATGCAAACAATTAAAGATTTCTTACAAGTACAGCCACCAAGATTTAGCAGGAATTGGCCTTCTAAAAATTGGTCCTTTCCCACTTCAGACAGGCCTCAGAGGGGTAGATATAGACGCTCCCGAGGAAGGCCTCAAACACATGATTCTTATAGACCAAGACAGTGGACTGCTTCCACCCCTAGGGGAGGAGAGGACAGGTCACAAACTCATAGGAAACAAACTCAATGAATCCCTCTGTTGGGCTGCAGGAACTTCTTGCCTGGAAGCCCCCCTCGGAGGAAAACTCTCTCTTTTTTATCAAAATTGGACTCGTATAACCCAAGACAAGTGGGTTCTGGATGTGGTTTCAAGAGGTTACAAATTCCATTTTCATACCCTGCCAAGGCCAAGCGGATGGCCAGACCTTCCAAAACATCAATGGACAGAGGCCTTAAACCAGGTGGAAGCTCTTTTAGCTATGAAAGCCATAGAACTGGTTCCACTTTCAGAGATGGGACAAGGTTTTTACTCAAGGCTTTTTCTAGTCCCCAGGAAGCAAAACTCATGGAGACCCATTCTGGATCTGTCAGTCTTGAACATCTTTCTAGAGATTCCAAAATTCAAGATGCTTACCCTACAGCAGCTACTTCCAATGCTGTCCAAAGATGCATGGATGGTAACTTTGGATTTAAAGGAGGCATATTTGCACATTCCCATCAGGCAGGAATGCAGAAAATACCTCAGGTTCAAGGCCGGATCGAGGCACTTTCAATTCTCTGCGCTGCCCTTTGGATTGTCTACCACACCCAGGGTCTTCACCAAATGCCTGGCTCCAGTAGTAGCTTACTGCAGACTCAAGGGAATTCAAATTTACCCTTATCTGGACGATTGTCTAATTCAGGCAGACAGCAAGGATGTCTTACTCCAACATCTAGAATTTGTTCAGAACCTCCTCAAGTTCCTGGGATTCTCTGTAAACATAAAAAAGTCAAATTTGACACCCTCACAACAGATAACTTTTCTGGGTGCTCTTCTAAACACCACAACCCAGATGGCATTTCTGACATCCGAAAAACAATTACAGCTGGCTTCAACTTTCAAAACCTTGGCAACTTTAACTCAGCTATCTGCAAGGAGATTCCTGCAGACTTTGGGTTACATGGCCTCCTGCATCCTTCTCGTACCATATGCAAGACTACACATGACGAAAATACAGTGGTACCTAAAAAGTGTATGGTCTCAGCATTGCCACAGTTTAGACATACTGATCTCCGTCCTTCCTTGTCTTCAAAAGGAATTCCTTTGGTGGTCCAGGGCATGTACTCTAAACAAAGGGAAACCCTTCTGTCTGCCTCCTGCCACTCAGATTCTTACCACGGACGCCTCGGATTATGCTTGAGGAGCCCATTTTCAGGGCAACTGTCTGCAGGGCCTTTGGACAAAGGACCAGAAGCACCTGCATATCAATTTAAAGGAAATATTAGCCATTCAGAAAGCTCTAATGGCCTTCAGGATTCTACTACAACCAGGACAACTACTAATACGGACAGACAACACCACAGTTATGTGGTACATAAACAAGCAAGGGGGATCTCATTCCTACCCCCTTTGCAGACTAGCCATGGATCTATGGAACACAGCTCTAGCTTGCAATCTGGACCTTCAAGCTCAGTTTCTACCAGGGAAGCAAAACTTCCTTGCAGACAGTCTGAGCAGAAACCTTTTGGATCCACACGAGTGGATGCTGGACAACGAAATATTCAGGATGATAACAGCAGTGTGGGGATGTCCTCACATAGACCTCTTTGCATCCCATCTCAATCATCAACTACAGAATTTTTGCACCAGGACTTTCCACAAAGAAGCTTGGAAAGTGGATGCCCTATCATTCAGTTGGAGAAACCTCTCGGGATATGCTTTTCCACCTCTTTCTCTTCTTCCACGGGTATTATTAAAGATAAAACAGGACAAGCCCAAGATGATAATCTTGCTGGCCCCAAATTGGCCTCGACAGTTTTGGTACCCAACTCTAAAAAACCTATGTTTGGAGCCCCCTTGGGTTTTACCTCAGTCTCTGAACCTTCTGTCCCAACATCAGGGTCAGGTTCTACACTCCCATGTCAGAACTCTCAGCCTGGCGGCCTGGTTAATCCAGGGCCTTAGATTTCTTCTTTCCTACCCAAGCAGGTTATGGATGTCATTTTAGAAGCCAGACGTCCTAGCACTAGAAAATCTTATGCAGGAAAATGGAAAAGATTTTGTTCCTGGATGCAGGCTCAGGATTCTGATCCTCTTCTTCCGAACATTCTTTTAATTTTACTTTACTTGACAGATCTCTTACATAAGGGTCTCTCTTTCTCTTCCATTAAGATACATGCCTCTGCTATTTCCACTCATTATAATACAGACCCTCCAATCTTTTCCCACCAGTTCATGAGACAGTTTCTTAGAGGAGCTAAGAACTTAAGACCTCCTAGATCTCCTCCCATTCCTGCTTGGGATCTCAACTATGTTTTGGAAAAACTAACCTTGCCTCCTTTTGAGCGTGCTGCTTCTTCTGACATCAAGTTTTTATCTTGGAAGACAGCCATCCTGTTAGCCCTAACCTCTGCCAGGAGAGTTTCAGAGTTACAAGCTCTTATGGCTGTGGAACCTTATATTATTTTTCATCAAGACAGGGTGTCTTTGAGGACTAATCCTACCTTCATGCCTAAGGTGGTTTCCAAAGTGGCTTTAAATCAAACTATCCACTTGCCAACTTTTTTCCCCACTTCTCAAAATAAAGGGGAAAGGATCTTACATTCCTTGGATGTACACAGACAACTACGTATTTACCTGGACAGAACCAAGGACATCAGAAAAATCAGAACAATTGTTTGTTTCTTATGCTTCAAGTTCCCAAGGTAAAGCCATTTCAAAACAGACCATTTCTAAATGGATTGCTCATGGAATCAGATTTTGTTATTCACACCACGGAAAGCAAATCCCAGGGAGTATACGGACTCATTCCACCAGAGCTGCTGCTACTTCTGCGGCCTTCCTCAGGGGAGTTCCTACCAAAGACATTTTGGAAGCTGCAACTTGGAGTTCAGTGCATACTTTTTCTAAGCACTACAATCCACCTCTCTACTCTAAGTCTAGGGCAGGCTTTGCCTCTGCAGTCTTGCAGGGCCTTTTAGCCACCCCTTCTACTTTATGACCACCTCCCTTTCATTCTGCTTTGGGATTCTACCCTACAGTCATGACTGCAACAGTGAAACACGATGAACATAGTACAGTTGTGTACACCTACCATAAATGTAGATGTTCGAGTATCTTCACTGTTGCAGTCTGGGTTTCCCTCCTGTCCCCTCTTATTTTTACTTTTGTGTGGTTCCTTTTTTCACCATTCTTCTGAGGTGTATTTGCAAAGGATATGGGACCTTTCTCATTTTGGGACTCCTGCCATCTGGGGCAAGAAAAACTGGAGAAGATGGCGTCGGCTGTCAGCTTTGTACTCCTGGCGCTCTGACGTCAGGGAGCATGGTTGAACAGCCGACGCCGGACCCAGACTTTGGGATTCTGGCCGACCGAGGACTGCCTGCAGGCAGGGGAGAACCCTACAGTCATGACTGTAACAGTGAAGATACTCGAACATCTACATTTATGGTAGGTGTACACAACTGTACTTTCTCAGGCAAATGGGGAGACACACACACACACACACACACACACACACACACATACACACACGGCAAGTGTGGGAGTAGAACACAGACCTAACTACTTTATTACACTACAGCATTACGCAGTTACAGAATGCACTACCGAGATTACTGGGACACAGCACTCCCAGAGGTGTATTTGTAGATGGGTGACATCATCGGCCTTGCTAACGTTGGGTATAAGAAATGTATGGAGTGTGAGCAGTATAAAGGTATTACTCAGTCCTCAGGCAAACGGGGAGACACACACACACACACACACACACACACACACACACACACACACACACACACACACACTCCAAGTGTGGGACTAGAACACAGACTTAACTACTTTATTACACTACAGCATTACGCAGTTACAGAACACGCTACCGAGATTACTGGTACACAGCCATCTCAGAGGCGTTATTTGTAGATGGGTGACATCATCGACCTTGCTAACAGTGGGTATAAGAAATGTATGGAGTGTGGCCAGTCTAAAAGCAATTTAGAGTCCACCGGCAAACAGGGACAGACATACACACACACGCCAGTGTCGGGTACGGAACACCTGCCTATTTATAAATTACTATTACAATACTACATATATACAAATCGAGCCACGCAGACTACACATGTCAAGGCTGTCATTATGACCGTCTGGGAATGCGGACATCAATAGGGATGATGGCAATTAAGATGTACATACCTGTGAACCTGTGTGTTTAAAGCATGAATCCATCCTGACCTGGAGTATGCCCATCTGTGGAATGGACAACTACTACCACTATACAGGGTTACAGTGTCCATGCCCATACACAGAGTCACATAACCAACACAATGTGTCACTGGGCATGCTCACACACTTAGTAGCACAGGGCTGTTTGGAATGCACTGTGTCCATCTACACAAGGATATACTGGGCATGCTCAACACTTAGTAGCACAGGGGGCATGCTCACACACTTAGTAGCACAGGGCTGGTTGGAATGCACTACTATGTGTCCATCTATACAAAGATATAATGGGCATGCTCATACTCCTAGTAGCACAGGGCTGACTGGGATGCACTCTGATGCTAAACAAGGAGGGCCACAATGGCCATGCTAATACAGGTAAATGTAAATAACACATTGTAATGGGCTCTGGTGATGGTAGTTGTCATTGTTAGTGGGAACGCTGCTCTACATATATTTGACACCGGTCTTTAACAAATCAGCTATCATTCTGGGATGACATGGCTGACAGTAGGCAGGCCTTTGTCACATATCACATGCATCCATGATACAAGGGAGTGTGGATATTACCCAAGTCGCATCCACCCACACAGTGCCATTCCAAGGCAAATGTCCTAAACACAGGTTAACTCCCATACACCTACAGGGCAACTGCATTGTTTTCTTATGCTAACCAGTGCTAAATGTGTAGCATCCATATTCACAGCTGGCCACTGTAGATCCAACAATGGGGAGTACTGACATCTGTGCAGTGAGGAACACCTGGCTGATGTCTCTGTAGTGCACAATAACACTACCACCATATACCTCAGAACCTAGCACTACCACCATATACCTCAGAACCAGACATGTGGGCCATAACACAGGTACAGACCTCTCCAGGTGGTGTACCCACATACATAAAGGCTACTCACATGTACTGACCGGTCCTCCCACGAAAAGCATCACAGATGAGCCATGTGCAGGACACAGTGTCACATGCTGCATTCTAGGATGTAAACTGCAGACACCACCATGCCCTCGGACCACCACCATGCAACCATACATGTATGACAGATGAGTTTGCCACCATGTGACCCTTGACCTGTGTACTGTACTAAGCTCTACATCAGCTGTAGACAGTACACATGTACTGACATAGTTGCATCATGTGTTATGCAATGCAGTGATACCACTGTCTGTGACCAGGTCAGCTGTACACATACCAAGGGCCCTCAGTACTGTCCACCATTAGCAGATGTCTGTTGCTGTACACCAGTACACACCCTCGTGTATGGATATGACATACATGTACCTGCCACACACACAACATACCTGTAAATAGCATAGCTGTTGTAGTCCTTTGTGCAAACAGGTGGCTACAGCCATTACACACATGCACATGGAATGTGTGTCCATGGCTTCTGAATGCTAATAGTACATAAGGTGTGATATCAATGTTGACAGAGGTAACATCCCCTCTGTACTGGTCACCCATCATATCATACAACAGTCCATGTGTCATGTTATTAAACATATCCACCAATTGCAATGCCTACAAACATGACCAAATGTCAGGATTGTAGGACCTACATACCTGTACATGTAGTGTTGTGCATTCAGATAACATGCATGTGCAGTTGCTGATGTATGCAGGTGGCATGTATCCTAGTACATCATGCAGCTGCAATGCAGCCTCAACATTGCCAACTGTATATGCTGTTATGCTGAATGTACAGAAAGATGTACCACAGGTATGGACAGATGTGTTGAAATAACTAAGTGGTGGGGCATCTTTGCAGACAGATGTTTGCTGAGGACAGCTCACAGGTGTGTCACAAGTGGTCCTATAATACCCTGTGTAACCGGTAAGCAATGGTTTCGTTAATTGAAGGACATAACACACAACTTAGCAGTCAGGTTGATAGCGAAGGTAAATCACTTGACACCTGTTAATAGATATGACATCCCTAGTGCATATAGCAGCACTGTTGGCACAGGAAGCATCAGTACAGTTTGTAACACGTGCAATATTGCTGTATGTCTGACATACATATCATGAGCTAGGCAGGTCTGAGATTCACAGTACTGGCATGTGTGGTTGCGTGTGTGTCCATATTTGTCATGTATTGTGGGGAATACATCTCAGTTGTTACTCACTCTCCTGTACACTAGTGTACACATCTGTACAGACTGCAATATATAAAGCAGGACATAGGCAGGGGTGTGTGTCTTACACGTGAGATATCTGTATGTGCATGACATAGGTGTATTAATTACTGAATGCCACAGTGTGTGTATGTAGAGCTGACTGGTCCCTGGGGTGAGGATGTATGTTACCATACTGAACTGATAGGACCCCTCCCACCATCCAGGCGATGCATTCAACTATCCGTGTTGACGTCCCCGATTTTAGGCCGTACTGACTACCTGTACATGTGTATTCTCTGTGGTGCGTCATGTAGGTGCACAGTACTGTAATGATGATTTGCACATAGGCAGGGGTCCTTAGCACACCAGTAGTAACTGTGTGTGAGTGGGTGTTAACTGTGTCGGTGAAGCCGTGAGTGTGTGTGTGTGTGTGTGTGTGTGTGTGTGTGTGTGTGTGTGTGTGTGTGTGTGTGTGTGTGTGTGTGTTAGTGTCACTGAATACATGTGTGTCAATACCTGAGTGTGTGGGTGCTGTTGTGTGTTGGCATCCTGTCATGGGAATGTGTATTACTGATTCCCATTGAGGCATCACACTTCCCACTGGCCTATACCTTTGTAATCAGCTAGACCACTTTCTTACCTCACCACTCCATGTAACTGTACCTGTGATGTCACCTTTTATGGATGTCACATCTGTGGCCACAGTAACTTAATACACAGCTATCATGCTCTTGGAATGGTAGATGTGTTTGTAATGTGGGACATTCTCACTGGTATGTGGCAGCTACACAGTACATGCTGGTATATTCATACATACCTGTGAGTAGTCCACATTGATATATGGGACACTTAACTGCAAACACTGACATCCACCGGCACATGCAATTAAACCTGAAGAAGGACAGCAGAACAACATGACCAACATGCATTTACTGTTGTTACACAAGACACATACTGTTAACAGTATTGTACACCTGTACTACATGGTATATCTGCTGACTGACAACAGTCCTCAACATTTGTAAACTACACATCATCCTAGTCTGTTCACCCTGTGCATCAGACCATATGAGCATGTCCCTGCACTGATGGTGTGGATGTCAGGGATGCAGCACAGGCATCATCATATGCACAGGGTGTTAATGTTTGCCAGAGGCCTAGGCTGCACCATTGGATGACATGTGTGTGGGTTTGGGCCTTTGATCTAATTGGGCGTGTGTGGATGTTATGCATGTGTGTGTTGCGGTGCCCTACATATGTGTCCAGAGTGTGCGTGTATGTCTGCACACAGTTCTCCCATGTGTCTGGCCTACAAAGGGGTATTATTGACAGCTGCAGACTGTACAGGTGAGGTATTACAGTTCACTGTGTCCAGCCACAGACGTGACCTGTGCCTGCCAGGGGTTGCACGGGCAATACCAGACAGAGGTGCAGATTGGGTACTGTCTGATGTCACTAGTCCACTGGAACCATGTCCCTATTGGGACCATCCCAGGCCATGTGCACATGGCCTGCTGTGTCATGGTGTGGACAGCACAGCACCAGATGCACTGCTGCTGCTACCACCACTATGAGAGCGGGCATGTGAGGTAGCTCGTACATGTAGACCTGACACAGGTGATGTAGCAGGCCTACGTCCACATGCCCGATGCCTCACTCCTACTAGATGTTCCAACACAGACAGCTCACGCTCACGGATTGTCATGCCATGGTCAAGGACTCCAACCATGTCACCCAACCGTCTATCCAAAGCATCAGCAGTCTGCTATTGAGCATTTACCATTGCCTGGATGCTGTTGTTTAAAGAACGGACAGCAGCCCTCTGTAGCCTCTGATCTTCTCTGTTGTGCCATTCAGCACTTGCCTGTGCCTCCTTTACAGCCTGAAACATGCATCTGGTGACACCAGCTGCTATGCTCTGTCATGCAGGAGCATGTTGGCCAGAGGTCCTCCTATGAGCAGCACTGGCCACGTGCCTGTGTGGGGCACCACCAGTAGTTTGGCTGACACCATGGTGTGCAGGCACACCTTCCATAGCCCTCACACTTTCCTGTTCCAAGCTACCACGTGCCAACTGTCCTTCCTCTATGGCCACTGGTGATGGGGTATGTGCAGGTATGGGATCTGTGTGCGGGGATGAGGTGGATATAGATGGAATAGCAACCAATGGCACAGTTTCAGCCCCTGACAACTCTGCCTGTGACCCAATCATATGTTCATCATCACTGCTAGAGTCTGTGGGGACACTAACATCTGATGTACCGCAGGAGGGCAATGCACCTACATCACCTGTGAGGGCAGAGAAGAACTGTACATTACAATCTATACAATAGACACACACACACGCATGTGATATGACAGAAGGCATGCAACATGCATGTGAAATGGCAGATGGCATGCAGCGCAGACAATAATAGTGGTAGTTCTCATACATACCTAGGTTGCACATGCATGCATGTGTGATAGCAGATGGCATGCAAATTACACAATCATATTAGTGGTTAGCATGCATCCCTGTGTTACACCATGTGGACCAGCACAGGTTAACAGTACACCTGCCTGATGTATGGCATATGATTTTGATAATCACATGTAGTATGACATGTGATCTGCTGACGTGTGCAATGACATGCATACATGTTTAACACAATAGTGTCCTGTCGAATATACAGTGGGGCAATGGTGTACCAATTCAGTGTTGTCTGTCCATCCTACAGATGTACTGCAAATTTAGCTGATGTGCATGGCCATTGCAGGGAATCATGAGGAGTCTCTAGTGCTGTACAGTGTGAGTTGCAGATAGTGTTCATAGCCATGACTGTGTTCAGATACAATACATATGTACTGTGGAATGTGACCCACGTCACTGAGGTGTATACATGAGGTGTATGCACAATAAACCATGATGTGGAAGTTGTGACACAGGTCACTGATGGGTATACGGATGACACACCTGCACATCTGCAACCATATTACTGCAGCCTGGAAAATATGGGCAGACATGGCGAACAAGTCGGTGCACCATGCCCCACATGACATCTGTGTACACCCCCCCCCCACACACACACACGAGGAGCTAGTATGGCATTTATGTCCATCACCAGCAATGGGAATGTACTGTATCTGTAGCCTGATGTGGAATACTGTACAGTTAACTGCTGTCATGTTGCAACACCCTCAAGATGTTCAACACATCCTATGTGGTGGATTGATTTTACGCCTACACAAGATGTGCACGGGCCTATAGGATGTCTAGCGTTCCACATCTACATTATGACCATTATACAAAGGCCATGGCCGAACCATGTATAGCCATTTACGACAGAGTGTACACACAAGCACAACACTTCTAGTGTGTATGTTGCTCCATGTCTCTGGCCATCCTCCATGGCCATGTGTGTACATGTGTTGTCCAAATTATAGTGATGGGCATCTATTTCACATGTCTGTGTTGTCCCATATGACATATATGCTCCACTGACAACAGGGTTATGCAGATAAATGGTGGTATGTGGGATATGTTTTCAGGTTAGGTAGGCAGTGTAGCAGCAGGCCAATAGATGTCATGGACATGTCAAGATAGCACATCACATTGTGTGACATTCATAGCAGGGCTATGATCAACACCAGTGAAACCTGTGTGCTGACCATACTCCAGTCCACTGTGTAGTACTGTTTGTATTCACCACATGTGTAGATCAGATCTGTTGTACGTTTCTAAAGTGAACAGCACCTCCACCATTGTATGCACAGCTGTCAACACATCTGGCAATAAAGTTTGTGAGGATTCATGTCTGTGAGGTGATTCACATAGCTTGCAAGTGTGGCACATGGATAGTCATTGTGATGCATTGTAAGTCTGACCTGTATATTTTGACAGGACCATACATTATGTGTACATGTTGTGAATGGCCACATGGCAGATAGATTTGTGCATTACGGTTCCTGATAAATAATAACACTCTCACCTGCAACGGGCTGCTGTCACTGCGGAATGCCAGAGGTACCTAAATAGGAGTAACACAGCATTATGAGCATAATCCACCCATGTATAAAGGCTACAGGGAGCAATGTGCATAACACATACTCCAGTACATTAGACTATACTATGGTGTATGCACATGTGTGCATACACAGAGTAGCATACTATAGTATGTGGCATGTGTGTATACATGCCTTGCATATGATGTTACATTACATATTGTACAGTGACACATGCAGCTATATGGAATATAGTTGTTATAGGTGCAGTACTGACTTACCAGGCAACTCCAGGCTCAATGGTTGAGACACCCACCTCCACAATATCAGCTAAGGCTTGTGGATGTGGTTCTGCAGGTGTCCCCAGGTTGGCCATTAGCTCCTCGGTACTTGTGAATGGGGGCTGTGTTGGTGGTCCACCACCTGTTTCACCTTGTTCCCTGGCAATTGCATTTGCACACTGTTTTGCCTGTCTAATGAGGTCTGTACAGTGTCTGCGCACTTGCTGGTATATGCAGTTGTGGCCACCCACATCATTAACCCTCATGCGAAGTTCCATCCACAGGGCATCCCGCTGCTGTGCATCCTGTGGCACATGGCTGAACAGGATGTTGTGATTATCAAGTAGGTATGGGATGAGGGCCTCATCCAAGCATGTAAAAGGGGGAAGCCTTGCACATGGCATACCTGGAAGACATAATGATGGAGACAGGTCACAGTACCTCAGAGACATACAGAGCTACAGTTGAACATACATGTGTATCGCATTATTTCAGTTTAAATAGCTGTATTTGCAAACCTACATGACACTGACGTGGTTGTGTCACACACATGACACTCAATGTTGAGTGGATATTATCATCATATATGTGTGTGTGTGTGTGTGTGTCACCTGATTACATTGCTCATACTCTATGTGGTTGCTGTCTTGATGTGGGCATGTCTGTTTGCCTGTACTGGTGTTCCTACCTATCAGCACATGGCTGGATGTGTCCACATTAATGCAGTCGACCTTGATGCAGTGTATATGTCACATATAAGGACTTACACTGCCTTAACAGACATGACCTGTGACCCTGCAGACATGCTCACATAAGGTTTTACATGTATGTGTTCTGCCATATACATCTATACGGCACTGTACAGCGATTCAACATCCTGCCATGTATTACCTGTGTTGCACAATTGATAAACATGGGACACTGGCTAGCCAGATGGTATTTGCAGGGATGGATATCAACTATGGCATGTACAGTCAAAGTCAACTAGTGGGCTATATTCCGTGGACCATGTATGCATCTAGGATGAAAGATTACCTGGCAGTAGCCAACAGGCGGTTCTGTGGGGCCAGGTGGAGCAGTGCCACATTACTGATCCACAGGGTTAATGATACATATACCATGCGTTACCATGCGGTCATCACACCATGTCTGAGAGGGGAGCGATGTGCAGCTTTGACGGACAGGAATGCATAGTATGGCAGGACTATGTCATGTGTATGGGACAAGGATGTGTGCAGCATTTGGTAGGTGGATGTCCATGAAGTATGTGTTTGAGATCAGGATGAGTACATATAGCATGTCCAACATCACTGGGCTGGACATGTATTTATTCAGGGTATGCATCATCCTACATAGTGGAGATGGGAAATGGGAAGGCTGGTGTAGGCCATCTGCATATGGCCAATACCCCTTAAAGGAAATATGTGATCTGATATGGGTCACTTGAGTGGTCTGTTTGGCTGGACAATTATCTCTATATTCATGAATGGCACCCTATTATTATTAGGGTTGCCACATATGACTCCCTGACAGGTGTGCTGACGTAGCTATCACAGGAAAGACAACTGCCCAGCTGCATCCCTCAAACACAAGTGTCCATTATGATGACCATTGCCTAGGTGGTAGTTCATGGGTACAGGGTTATTAACATAGGGGTGACAATGCAAGTCAGCTACTGCTCCTAGGTCATAGTCATTCGCATACTTCAATAGGCAGATGCCTTCTGTTTGTCTGTGAGGTATGGACTACAATGAGGGGGAATAGAATTCATTAACCTTGACTTACTGTAGCTGCCACTGGTGTGATGATCACATATTATTCAGACACCTTCTGTAGTGTTGTTTCTGCCAGCAGTCCTGTTGCTAAACAGTCCTGTGACATAGGAATGTACATCTAGTATACCAAGTGTAGGTGGTACACAGTATGGGTAATGATATTTTATGACCTGGCAAGGTTATGATATGCAGTGTGACATCAGCCATACTTTCATCTACATCTGTACTGCTGACATCACTTAAGTGATCAAGGTTCATGGCCTTCCAAACCAGACTCAGCAGGGTAGTAGTGCAGTACTTCCCATTATCAGTGGTGTCTCCCCCTTTGTTGGGTTGTGATACCTGTTGGTGTGCACCATTCAGTGTGTACACAACCTGACATGGAGCTATGTTTTACATGATATGTACATGGAGAGCATCTTGTTTTGCCATATGTGTATGATACAGCCTGTGATGTGGGCAGGTCCCATGCAGACTGAGTGCAGCTTGTACCTGCATAGTTGTGGGTACAGGGGCCCTGTGGTGTACATGGATATATGCTTGTATACCTGTTGGGGGGAGGGGGCCATGTTTTTATATTATCCAAGACCCTATCTGGATTGCTTATTCATGCTAAGCACTTGTTCAAGACTTGTAAACAGTATGTAAGCTAATGATTACTATAGCACTCAATCTTCCACATCACCTACAGGTAAGGGTGAACAGGTTTTGTACATACTTTTCTTACTTGTGTAGAGTAATGTAGCTGTTGTACTCACTTTCCTCACTTATCTAGGTGAATGTAATTCTATATTCAGGCATGTCCAAGAGTCAACTGCCAGTGTTCTCACCTGTCTATCTGATGAATCTGGACATCTTGAGGCAATGTACACATTGCCTCATGTACACAGACAAGCCTCTCTGCCTACCACCCAACACTACAACCTGTGAGAGATGCACTCATCTAGCCAAACTGGAGGTAAAGGTCTCTCCAACCAAGCCTGAGCCTGACTGTCATGTGAAGAAGGTACACAGTCGCACAACACCACACTCATCACATAAGCCTCACTGCATCTACCCCACCATTAACTGGGAAAACTACTCGTGTACCAACACATTAGCTCAACGGTTTCTGGAATTCATAAACACCAATGCCCTGACTCAACATATCCACACACCCACCAGGGGCAACAATATCCTAGACCTAGTCATTACCAACATGAGTGACTGGTGCTCCACACGTGAAGCCAACTCCTCGTTGGTCCAATCAGACCATGTGCTGAACACCGTTGATATCCACATCCTGCACCCTACCCCCTATTAAGCGAACCACAGTATAATATGTCTACAAGGCCAACTACATGCTTCTTAACACAGACGTGGTGGACGTCATGACACCCATGCAGATGGACAGTACTGTTACAACTGCTGAATCCTACACAAATGCACTCTATAAGCACTTAAGGAGTGCATAGCTTGTGCTATCCCAAACAGAACTAGGATGCTATACTCATAATTAACTAAACCAATCTGGTGGTCCCCTGCGATAGACATATTGTACTACAGGAGGAAGACACTGTTGCAAATGAGAGTACAATACCATGCGTGGAGGTGATCCCTGGCCAGCCTCAGTAAGAAGGTGAGATCTCTTATACGATCCTCCAAAGCTAGCTATGAAAACTTTAATGCAACTAATACCAACAACAACCACAGAGCCTCGATGTCAACAACCAGATCTGCTCTGAGTTACAGCACAAAGGCACGAACATTACAGAAACAATGGATATTGGCAACATCCTGGCAGATCCCTCTCAAATCTGCACACTCTGAAGGCAATATCACAGCATCCATGGGGACTGGACAACATCCCAGGCTGCGTTTTACATGAACTTCGGATCGTACTGTCTCCTCACCTATGCACCATGTTCAGTAATAGCCTCACATCGGACATAGTGCCCCCTGAATGGCGCACAGCAGCAGTTATCCAACTCCACAAAGGTGGCACTACAATGGACCATGGGACCTATTTCCCTATAGGTCTGACTAGCCTGGTCTGCAAGGCTATGGTGCACATCATGGATCACTGTCAGAGACATTGGGTACCTCCCAACCTTTGACCCCTCCCTGTTTGGCATTATTAAGGCCGGACCATGCCTCCTAAACCTGGTGGGCTTCTTAGAGACAGTTACCAAGGCATTAGATGAGGATAAGGAGGTTCACACAGCCTAACTAGATCTCAAATAGGCTTTCAACACCATTCCTCCTTCTGGTATTATCAACATACCCATCTGCCTGAACATTAACCCCTATGTCATGTGATGGTTTGCAAAGTGGCTCACAGACAGAACACACACAGTAGGAGTTGCATATCCTAGCTCCGACTGTATACCAGTTACAACTGCCGTCCCCCAGGGCTCAGTCCTAGGACCCCTCATGTTCGGTATATACTTCTCTAATGTACAGAAAAGCACAGGAGGGCTTTGGCTGAAAAGGTTTGCAGGTGACTGCAAACTAGGGGACATAATTGTTTCCCCAGCTGTTACAGACACCCTCTGGAAGGGTCGCACTGAGATGGATACCTGGTATTAATATCATGGCGTCAAGCTGAATGCCTAAAACTGCATAGTCATCCCCTTTAGATATAACTAATTACCCATGGACTACCACATAGGTGCTAGTCCCCTACATACAAAAAAAGGTGTTACGGGATCTGGAAACACCAGTAGATAGCAATCTCTCCTTTGATACCCATAATGACATAGCGGTTAGAATATCCTTCTACATGGCCCTTCTAATCTGTAATGGGTTCACATCCAGATCAGAGGGGCCATTGTGACTCCACATGTCATATCAGACCCATTAAAGATACAACACCCCATTTGGGTTATACCTTACAAGACAACTGCAACAGCTTGGAAGACCACACCAGTACCACACCAAGAGGATTACTGACCTTAAACAGATGACCTATGCAGCCCAACCTACGAAACTCCAGCTGTACTCAGTTGCATACCGCATACTCACAGGTGATCTCTGCTTGACATACAAGGCCCATGTCCAACCCTGTATTGCTGAATATGCTCCACCTAAATAGAAGCCCCTGAGAGCCACATGCTCTAGGGATATACACCTAACCACAACGATGAGTAGGACGTGCTGAACGGATAGATTCCTGACCCGGACACTCCCCATGCTGACACTCCCCATGCTTTGGAACGTGATTCCAATGTAAATCAGGCAGGGCCTCTCACGAGCACTATTCAAGGGAAACGTTGCCGTGTGGATGGGAGACAGATATGTACCCGGGGATCACTGCAGTGGCTCTGCTGGACAGAGGCACAGGGAGCTATTGGCTCTGCCGTTCAGAGGCACAGAGAACCAACCTATGGGGGTAGTGTAAGACAATACACGCTAGCTAAGCTTACAGATACCCTTGGTAAGACAGCCTATTACCTACCTTTGCACATATTACATGTCTTAAGTGCATGGATAGTTAAATAGCTCTTCCATTTTACTTTGCTATCATGCTGATAAACTGTCAGCTCACTAAAAGACATATGTATCCTGTTATTGTGTATTGTAAATGCCGATTGACATAACTAATGTTTGCCTACCATTACAGTAATGCTATGTAGCTTGTAATGCATATCTGCCTACAATACTGTACATTACACAGTTATTGGCACAATATCCCACAATGCAAAACATACTTGCACAGTGGCCCAACCTTCCACATGTTATTCTCTGTATTACACCCATACATATGGCTACAATTACAGTGTATCAACATATACTATCCCCTGATGTTAAGTTGTCAATCTCGCCTTCATTCTTGCTGGATGGGTTCGGAGCTGATCCTCGGCTCCGACTCGGCACTTACTAAGCTCGAGAGCTAATTTTACCAGCTCGAGGCAACCCTATATCCCATGATGCAAGGCGGAGATTACTCAGATCTCGTTTGGCGCTTCGCTAACGAGGTGCCTTTTTACCAGCTCCAGGTAAGTGAACTTATATAGACTCTTGTCTACCCCCGTTTCTAATTTTTTTTTACCTAGGTATTATTTTTTGTTAGTTGTCGATTCACGTTAACCCTATTCCTGTCAGTGTTCCCTCCTTTAAGTGGATTTTTCCCTTCCCCCTTGTTAGGCCTTAGGCCTTCCCCTCCCTAAATTTTTTCCTGTCAGGGAACTTTTTGTGTGTGACTGTCTGTGTCCCTGTTAGTGTAAAATTAATTAATTTAATTTAATTTTATTTTGGACTGAGTGTGTTTGTGTGTCAGTGTGTTTAAGTGTTTCATCGACACAGTTATGTCAAAGGACACTAAGGTCTCAGGTTTCAAGAAGTGTGACTCGTGCTGTCAGAAGATGTCTCTGACAGACGGTCACACTTGTATTTATTGCCTGGGACCTTCTCACCTGCAGGACTCTTGTGCTATCTGTCATGCTTTAAGCCCAAGAGTCCTGCAGGAAAGAAAAAAATAAGCTCATTTTAAGGGGCTTATTAAAACCCGAGAGCTCCCCGACTAAGTCGGCGCCGGGGAAGCCCTCGAAACCTGCCAAGCCTTCGGCTCAGGCTTCCAAGCCGTCGGCTTCAGGTTCGTCCTCTCCTGGTTCGAGATCGGCTCCGGCCGGAGCCGATCCTTCCATACCAGTGTCAGTATCGGCTCCATCCGACGTCTCTTTGGCTCCGATGGCTCCATTGATCTCAAAAAAGAGATCTCGATCCCCTTCTGTGGAATCAATTCATTCAGCTCCGAGATCACCTTTGCTCTCGGAGCGGAGCCGATCTTCTCGGTCATCCAGGCTATCTGATCACGACCTTGAGAGAGTGGTGAGTAGACTATTAAAGTCTCAGGCATTGGCCCAAATTCTCCATAGCCCATCTCAACAGACGGTAGCTATATCTCATCCACTGAACATTCCTCCTTCGACTCTCTTACAGAGCTTGGAGCCGGAGCTCCTCGGAACCGGTACCGTTGTGGCTTCGGAGCCGATACAACCCCTTTCGGCTCCATCGTCCTCGGCTCCGATTTCCTCCTTGAGACCTTCATTGGAGGGATCCGGGTGTCTGCTCTCTCTCGTCGGCTCCGAGGGGGCGAGTGGCATCGGACCCTTGTCCGACCCCGTTCTCCCTCTCGGAGCTTCGGCGTTGGTGAGCTCGGCCCCGACATCTGCCTTGGAGCCTTCCCTCTCGGTGAGGCCTGGGGTTCCTATCTCTTCGGAGCGGGAGCCTTCTGGTCTCTCTGATGGGGGAGCCTTCGTAGTGATGAGGAGTGTACTAGCCCCTGGGCTTAGTCAACGGACAGTTCCATCTGCTCCTCCCACTACAGTGCCTGCTGACGTCTCTTCTCACTCTCTTGCTCCCGGACTCAGAGATCCAACGCCTCAGGTTTCCCCATTGGGAATATCTTCCTCTTCCGAGGCTTCTCCTGATCTGTCAGGAGAACCCCCCCGGAAGAGGACATGTAAGAGGAAACATTTAGACTCCCCTGAGTCTACTACATCAGATACTGACTTGGATGAGTCGGAGGGGTCCCCAAGGTCCTCCTCTGAGGATGTCTCATTTTCAGACATCCTTGAAATCCTTAAACAGAGGGGGAACTGGCCCTCCCTTAATCCCTCCGAGGATGAGTCAGTATACCTGGAGGCATTTGGATCTCGACCCTCCACCTCCTGGGTGTCTCCGCCTTTCGACCCTCTCATGGAAGTAGTGGCTCGGAAGGCGTGGATGGCAACGGATTCGGTGGAACCTACCCCCAGGAGACCTTCAAAATTTATTACAGCCCCACAAGATAGGCAATACTTAACAAAAGGTGTCCCAGTTGATGCCATGGTGGTGGCTGCTGCCACCAAGAAGGAATTAGCTGATCCTTCAGTACCTGTTCATCCTCCTAATAAGGATTCTAGGACTATGGACAGGTACGGTAAGCGGATTTTTTCTTCAGCGACTTTTGCCATGAGATCGCTGAACTACCTATGCCACTTCACCCGCCTTCAAAGAGATGTTCTTAAAGAGTTGGGAGAAGTTTTACAGGATCCGTCAGCTGCTGGGTCTCAAGATAAGATTACCTCACAGCTAGGAATCCTTAACTCCATTGCTAACTCCTCCATGTGGCTCATTTCTTATGCAGCCGATGGAGCGAGTAGAGCCGCAGGCACAGGAGTGGCTTTAAGGCGTCAGTCCTGGATGCGGCTTTGTAATTTTGCAGACCCCTTCAAGGCGTCTTTCACAAACTCCCCTATTGATGGCTCGACCTTGTTCGGTCCTCAAGTGAAAGACACTTTGACTAGATGCGAACAAGATGGCAAGACTCTTTCTGCCATAGGAGTCAGTTTCTCCGCCCCTTCTAGACCTTACCCCAAAGGACAGAAGGGAGGAAAAATGTGGTTCCACAAATCTCAAGGAGTCACGCCTGACGCACGAAGTCAGTTTACCCCCAGAGGCAGAGGGGGTAACAACAATAGACACCACCCTAGGGGCAGAGGGGGTCCGCAGAATCAGGGTAGCAGAGAGCCTCTTTCTGACAAACCCTTCCAGCATCCCTGAGATGTTGCCCGATTGTCCGCCTTCGGAGGCAGTATGGGGAAAATTATCGCTGTACCCAATAGCCTGGCTTTCCCTTTCTCAAGACAAATGGGTACAGTCAATTATATCCGAGGGTTACAAAATTCCCTTTATTCAAACCCCAATTCAACAAAAGGGAACCCTTCCAGACGTTCCACCCGGTCTAAGGGAACTAGCAGTACTAGAAATATCAAAACTGCTAGTAAAAAGAACCATCCAGCCAGTCCCGGCAGACCAAATAGGATCTGGAATCTACTCAAGGTTCTTTTTAGTTCCAAAAAAGACAGGGGACTGGAGACCAATATTAGATCTGAGCAAACTCAACAAGTTTGTAAAGAAATCAAGATTCCGGATGGTCACGCTCCAGTCCATTCTGCCCTTTCTGGGCAAGGACAATTGGATGTGCTCAATAGATCTTCAGGATGCGTACTACCACATAAAAATTCACAGACGCTCCAGAAGATTTCTCCGCTTCCGGCTGGGGACCAGTCACTTCCAATTCAGAGCCCTGCCCTTTGGACTCACTACAGCCCCCAGAGTGTTCACCAAATGCATGGCAGTGGTTACGGCTCACCTGAGACGTCAAGGATTCCAGGTGTTTCCATATCTAGACGACTGGCTCCTCACTGCCACCACCAGGCATCAGCTTCTCCAAGCCAGAAATTACACCATTCATACTTGCAGAGGGCTAGGAATTTCTATAAATTTCGAAAAATCTGCCTTGTCGCCTTGTCAATATATTACTTTTATAGGCGCAAAATTGGACACCGTACAACTTTCTGCAAGGTTGACAGACCAAAGGATCTTGGACATTCAAAGACACGTCCAAGTGATTCTATTCAGCAACAAAATTCAGGCCAGATTTGCTCTGAAAGTACTGGGTCTTATGGCGGCCGCCATAACACTTCTTCCTCTCGCCCGCTTTTACATGCGGCTTCTACAATGGATGCTATTCACCCAATGGTCCTTTCAACAACTTCCTATGCATCACCAAATCATAGTAACTCCAACTTGCAAAAGGCATCTGACTTGGTGGATATCGTCCCCTCAAATCCATCAAGGCAGACCATTTGTTCCTCTTGCCCCAGTTGCCACGGTTACATCGGACGCCTCCCTGATCGGGTGGGGGGGGCATTATCAGGGCAGAATGGTCCATGGCACTTGGCAACCTTTCGAGTACCATCTGCACATAAATGTTCTGGAGATGAGAGCAGTGCTTTTAACGTTGCAAGCCCTCAACGACTCTCTTCCTCAGGGAACAATTGCAGTTCAAACGGACAATATGTCAGTAGTGTGGTACATAAACAAACAGGGCGGAACCAAGTCCTATCCACTATGTCGAGTGGCTCTCAGACTTTGGCAATGGGCAATCTCCTCTCATCGGTTTCTGATAGCAACGCACATCCCCGGGAAATCCAACATCATAGCGGACAGATTGAGCAGAGCTATTTTCATGCCTCATGAGTGGTCTCTCAAACAGTCAGTGATGGAAGAGATTTTTCAGAAGTGGGGACTTCCTTGCTGCGACCTTTTCGCTACACCTCAAAACAGCAAATGCCCAGACTTCTTCTCTCTCTTCCCCCTTCCAGGCCATCCCCCCAGAGACGCTCTAACCCAAGATTGGCCCCGGGGACTTGTTTACGCCTTTCCTCCTTTTCCGCTGATACCTCAGCTAATTCAGAAAGCAACAGCCTTGAGAGCCAAGTTGATTCTCATTGCCCCTTATTGGCCTCGACAGATATGGTTTCCGTTCCTACATCATTACCTCTTGGTACAGCCATGGCATCTGGACCCGGTTCCAGATCTTCTGACCCACCAGTTGGGTCAACTTCACCAATCCATACCCTCTCTCAACCTCACTGCTTGGTTGCTCCACTTCCATCCTTAGCCAGGCTTCCTATGATTTCTAATCCTGTACGGGATATCATAGTAGCTTCCCTAAAATCTTCTACCAGAAAGATCTACACTAGTAAATGGCAACGTTTCTCTTTCTGGGCAAAAGCTAGGAACATAGACCCCTATACTGCTCCAATTCATTCGGTATTGGACTTCCTAGCTCACATTTTTAATTCAGGATCCTCTTCTTCCACAGTGAAAGTTCAAATGGCAGCCATTTCAAATTTTCACCTAGGCTTTTTGGACCACAACATTATGTCACATAAACTTTGCAAGGCATTCCTTCGAAGTATCTTTTTATTGAAACCTCCAATTAGAGACCCCCCACCACAGTGGGATCTAAATTTAGATGTAATGTGATCCTATCTCACCTACATTCTCTACAGATGGGTTCGGAGCCGATCCTCGGCTCCGACTCGGCCGTTATACAATAGAACGCAGTCTCTTATTGGCTGAGTCACCTCATATCCCAGGATGCACCACCACTACTTCCCCAGATCTCATTTGCCGCTTTCCAGCATAGACGTGGTCTCGGACTTGGCTGAGCTAAGTACCTCTAGTCAGAAACTTTTTCTGTCAAATTTTTCTATAAAACTCACCCAAAAGCTGTTTTAACGGCTAGTGTTGTTGTGTGATTGTTTTTGGTCCCCTTTTTGTGGAAGATTGTGTATATTTGTTGGTGAAAGGTTCCGTTTTAGTTAGAGGGGCCTAGCCCTACCTTAGGTGTTTAAATTAGAGCCTAGATTGTCGGTGTTAACTGTTTTTTGTCCTGTAATTGTTGTTAATTTTTTCTTTAAAACCATGTCTAAAGAGCATAGACCTTCCGGTTTTAAAAAATGTGTTAAGTGTGGTTATAAAATGTCTATAACGGATGATCATTCCTTGTGTGTATATTGTTTAGGTCCCAAACATCTCCAGGAGTCCTGTAGCGTTTGCCACGCTTTTTCCTCTCGAGTCCTCCAAGAGAGGAAAAACAAATTGATCTTAAAAGGGCTCATTGCCCCTTCTTTTGAGGAAGCCTTATCTTCCTCTTCTTCTCCTACTGGCAAGAAGAAAAAATCTTCGGCTCCGACCAGTCCGTCGGATCCGATAGCAAAAAAGTCTAGGCAGGTTTCTCCGTCGGCTCCACGGACTTCGGAGCCGAGGGCAGAACGGTCTGCCTCGATGTCTCCAGCCTCGACTCCTCTGGCTTTGGAGTCGAGAGCTCGGGCATCGAGGCGTGTCACCTTCATCGGCTCCACTGCCTTCGGAGCCGATGGGGTTGCCCGCTCAGACACTTCCACCGGGCGAAGTCCACATCGGCTCCAAGGGAGATTGCAGTAGTAGTGGAACCTCCCTCGGCGCCGATACGCCTCGAGCCATTACGGAGCCGGTCCCCCAGTCTTTCGGAGCCGGCGGAGAAGTCGACTCGGACCCGGTCGGTCTCTTCTCGTTCTTCGAGGATGTCCGATTCGGATGTAGACAGGGTGCTTCAGAAGCTTTTCCTGTCACCGGTCTTCGCAAAATTGATCTCGGCTCCTGCCCAGTTGGCTCTGGAGCCGATCTCCCATCCTTCTACTTCCATTCCTCCTCCGACAGCCTTGGCGCCGTTGGAGTCTGTGTTGGTGGATCCGGTCAAAGTTATCGAGTCGGTTCCGACTCTAACTTCAACCCCGTCCCTCGGGTCGGGGTTCGGTACCCGGACCTCCTCAGTCGGCCCCGGGGGGGATGCTTTGGATCCGATTCTTTCGGTTCCGAGCCTCCCTCTAGGTGCGTCGGCTGCGGGGGCTCCGGTTACTGTTGTGGCCTCGGGGACGGGACCTTCCCAGGATTCTGGGGGTCCGGCCTTCGATGCCATGAGAAGTGCTTTAGCCAAATCCTCTGTGGCCACTTCGACCTTTCCACCACCGCCTTCCTTGGGCATGGAGACTGGCGCTTCTGGAATCCCCCTGTCTCGTGACAGCAGAGCCCCTGGGCCTGAGGTTACCCCCATTGGGGGTTCCCTTCTTCCTGGAGGTTCCTCCGACACCCTCTCGGAGGAACCGCCCAGGAAGAGACAGTGTAAGAGGAAACACGTCGACTCCCCTGACGAGTCCCTCACATTGGATACCGACTTCGATGATGCGGAGGGGTCCCCAAAGTCGTCTTCGGAAGATGTCTCCTTTGCGGACATTCTGGAAATCCTTAAACAACGAGGCGACTGGCAATCCAAACCCCCTTCCGCTGAGGAGTCGGTGTTCCTCAAGGCCTTCGGGGCTCAGCCCTCCGCCTCCTGGGTGTCTCCGCCCTTCGATGAGCTTCTGGATTTGATCTCTCGAAGGGCGTGGGAACACCCGGATTCTGTGGAACCGGTGCCAGCTCGTCCCAATAAGTTTCTCTCGGCACCCCCGGACAAGGATTTTTTATCTAAAGGTGTGGCTGTAGATGCTATCGTGGTGGCATCTGCCACCCAACAAGATGTGGCAGAGGCTTCGACGTCCATCCATCCCCCTAATAAAGAGTCTAGAAGCATGGATCGGTATGGCAAGCGTACCCTTTCTTCAGCGACCTTTACATTAAGGTCTCTGAATTATCTGGCACACTTCACCAGACTACAGAGGGATCTGATCAAGGAGCTGTCGGATGCCCTCTCCGGTAACTTACCTGAACAGTTAACACAGACGGTTAACTCTCAGTTGGCTACCCTATCCTCATTATCTAACTCGTCCATGAGGCTCATTTCCTATGCGGCCGAAGGAGCGAGTAGAGCGGCTGGGACAGGTGTTGCTCTACGGAGACAAGCCTGGCTACGCCTGTGTCATTTTGCAGAGGCCTTTAAGTCTTCCTTTGCCGACGCCCCCTTTGATGGGTCCTCGTTGTTTGGACCCAAGGTAAAGGACACTTTGACTCGCTGCGAACAGGAGGGTAAGACCTTGGCTGCCGTAGGAGCCCGCTTTTCCACTCCCCTCAGGCCTTATCCCAAGGCCCGAAGGGGAGGGAAAATGTGGTTCCGTAAGTCTCAGAAGCCTTACTCATCGCAGCAGAGCGATCCCCCTTCTAGAGGCAGAGGAGGGGGAAATTTTTCAGGGAGATGTCGTCCCAGAGGCGGCGGAGGCCCCCACAACACTGGAGACCGCGAGTCCTTTCGTGGCTCCTCCTCCTTCCAGCATCCCTGAAGGAGTACCCGACTGTGCAGCTCCGGAACCAGTCGGGGGTCGTTTCTCGAAGCACCTAAAGGCCTGGGAAGATATTACTCAGGACCAATGGGTGCTTCGAATCATTGCTGGAGGTTACTCCATCCCCTTTGTTCAACCCCCCCACCAGTCCAAAGAATCCCGGACCCACCACCCAGTTAACGGGATCATGCAGCCAACGAAGTATCAAAGCTGCTTCAAAAAGGAGTCATCCAACCTGTCCCCGCAGACCAGGCCGGATTAGGGACTTACTCAAGATTCTTTTTGGTGCCAAAAAAGACCGGGGACTTGAGACCCATTTTGGATCTCAGCAAACTAAATCAATTTGTAAAAAAGTCCAAATTCCGGATGGTCACTTTACAATCCATTCTCCTGCTTTTGGAGAAAGGAGTTTGGATGTGCTCCATAGACCTCAAAGACGCCTACTATCACATTCTGATGGATCAGGCGTCAAGGAGACACTTACGCTTCAGCCTAGGAGACAGTCATTTTCAGTTCCGAGCACTGCCCTTTGGTCTCACCACAGCCCCCAGGGTGTTTACCAAATGTTTGGCAGTCGTGACTGCTCACTTGAGAAGTCTAGGATTCCAGGTGTTTCCATACCTAGACGACTGGCTCCTAACTGCCGCCTCCAGGCATCTACTCTTGGAAAATTTAGCAGCCACTATCGCACTGGGCAAATCCTTAGGAATCACCTTCAATTGGTCAAAGTCTGTATTGCAACCATCTCAGCGTATTCTGTTTATCGGTGCAGAAATAGATTCAAGGCAGATGCGAGTCTATCTCCCTACAGGAAGGATTGCGACGCTTCAGTCTCAGGTCCGGGCCCTAATCCTCAGACGTCGTGCTCCAGCAAGAATGGTCCTACAACTGTTGGGCTCCATGGCAGCCACCATTCTTCTGGTCCCCTTGGCAAGGTTGCACATGAGGATACTTCAGTGGCTCCTCTCAGTCCAGTGGTCTTATCAGGACCTTCCCCTCAGTCACCGCATTCTGATCACGGACACGTGCAAACAGGATCTTCATTGGTGGCTTCTATCCCCCAATCTGAATCAAGGGCGACCCTTCGTTCCCCCACTCCCCTCTGCCACGCTGGCTACGGATGCCTCCCAGACAGGGTGGGGGGGTCATTATCTGGACAGGTCAGTCCAAGGCACGTGGCGCCCCGACGAGAGTCTTCTTCATATCAATATCCTGGAGATGAGGGCGGTGCTTTTAGCGTTGCAAGCACTGCACGATCACCTCCCCCAGGGTACAATTGCCATTCAATCCGACAGCATGTCGGTAGTCTGGTACCTAAACAAGCAAGGAGGAACCAGGTCCTATCCCCTTTGCAGAGAGGCCATGAGAGTATGGGATTGGGCGATTGCTACCAAGCGTTTCCTAATGGCAACGCACATTCCGGGGAAATCCAACGTGATAGCCGACAGACTGAGCAGAACTATTCTCTCCCCTCACGAGTGGTCCTTGAACAACAGAGTGATAACACAGATTTTCACAAGATGGGGAGTCCCCTGTTGCGATCTCTTTGCAAGCCCCCTCAATGCGAAATGTCACCACTTCTTCACTCTGGCCCCAGTTTCGGGGGAGACTCCCAAGGACGCTCTAGTCCACGCTTGGCCCTCCGGTCTGCTATATGCCTTTCCACCGGTTCCCCTTCTCCCCAAGGTGATTCAGAAGGCGATTCGCTTGAGAAGCAGAATGATATTAATCGCCCCATACTGGCCTCGGCAAATCTGGTTCCCCTTTCTTCACAGGTATGCATTGGAGGGTCCTTGGTTCCTAGACCAAGTTCCGGACCTTTTGACTCATCAGTCAGGAGAACTCCATCAGTCCCTCCATTCGTTGAAGTTGACAGCCTGGCTACTCCTCTTCCAACCATAATTAGGAGCCACTCTTTGGCTCCTGAAGTCATACACATCTTGTCTTCGGCCCACAAGACTTCTACAAAGAAGATATATAGCAGTAAATGGAAGAGGTTTGCTATTTGGGCCCAACTCTGAGGATTAGACCCAATGACAGCCTCGGTATCAGAGTACTGAAGTTTTTAGCCTCCCTGTTCCAGCAAGGTTGCTCAGTATCTACCATCAAAGTACAATTGGCGGCTATTTCCAATTTTCATGAAAATGTGCAACCTCCCTTAATGAGCAACAAGCTCTGTAAAGCCTTTATTAAAGGAGCTTGGCTTCTACGACCCCCCACTTCGCAACCTGCAACTCGGTGGGATCTGAACGTGGTATTAGGTGCTTTAACCTCACCCCCCTTTGAGCCGGCAGCAACCTGTGATCTGAAATTCCTTTCTTGGAAAACTGCCCTTCTAATTGCTATTACTTCAGCCAGACGGGTTTCAGAGCTTCAGGCTGTATGTGTTAAACCACCTTACTTGGTATTCCACAAGGATAGAATATCTCTTAGGCCAAACCCATCTTTTATACCAAAGGTTTGTTCTAATTTCTGTCTACAACAGTCACTGGAGCTACCGGTCTTCTTTCCCAAATATTCCAATAGAGCTAAATATACTTTTCACTGCTTAGATGTGCACAGGCAATTACGCTTCTATTTGGATAGGACACACAAAGCACGGAAATCAGATCAACTGTTTGTGTCCTTTTCGGATAATAGATTAGGCAAAGCCGTCACTAAAGTCACTATTGCCAAGTGGATCAGGGACTGCATCACTCACGTTTATCTCATCTCAAACAAGGAGCTCATAGCTCGGTTAAAGCTCATTCTACTAGGGCTATGGCCACTTTGGCAGCTTTTCATTCCAAGCTCTCTATTGGCGATATTTGTGCGGCTGCCACGTGGACATCTTCACACACCTTTGTTTCTCACTACAAATTAGATGTGGCATCCAGGGGTCGAGCTTCCTTCGGTTCCACAGTTCTCAGGAGTGTTTTCCAGTGAGCCACCCGGGAATTAGGTGCTAGGGACGCTGTCCCATCTGTAGAGAATGTAGGCGAGATAGGATCACATTACATCTTTTAGTTATGTACTTACCATAACTTTAGATGTATGGGATCCATCTCGCCTACATTCCTAATAACCCACCCTCCATCCCCCTGCCTTGTAGACCAGGAGAGACCGGACGATCCGAAATTGATCTTCTTTCCTCTCTTGAAAGACCTGAGTATGTTATGACAATAGTATGTCTCTGTGAACATGAGTGCGAACAAACAAGATCTGGGGAAGTAGTGGTGGTGCATCCTAGGATATGAGGTGACTCAGCCAATAAGAGACTGCGTTCTATTGTATAACGGCCGAGTCGGAGCCGAGGATCGGCTCCGAACCCATCTGTAGAGAATGTAGGCGAGATGGATCCCATACATCTAAAGTTATGGTAAGTACATAACTAAAAGTTTTAACATCCTTGATTCTTCCCCCGTTCGAACCTGCAGCTGCCTGTTCCTTGAAATTGCTTTCTTGGAAGACACTTTTTCTAGTTGCCATTACATCTGCTAGGAGAGTATCTGAGCTTCATGCTCTCTGTGTTCGTCCTCCCTATCTAATATTTCACAAAGATAGGGTATCCCCAAGAACTAATCCGTCTTTCTTACCAAAGGTGGCATCTCAGACTAACCTGAATCAGTCCATTGATCTTCCAGTATTTTTCCCGAATTATTCTGATAGAGCTGAACAAAAGTTACATTATCTCGATGTTCACCGTCAGCTGAGATATTATCTAGATAAGACAAAAAATTTTAGGAAGTCTGATCAACTTTTTCTATCTTATGCAGAGAACAGGAAAGGCCTTCCAGTTTCTAAGGTAACTTTATCTAGGTGGCTGTCTTCCTTGATCACTTACATTTATCAGCTCAGGGGCAAAGAATTGGTTTCTATCCCAAAAGCCCATTCTACCAGAGCTCTAGCTACATCTACAGCTTTTCAAGCTAGACTTCCAATAGACACTATTTGTGCAGCAGCCACATGGGCCTCTCCTCATACCTTTGTCTCACATTACAAATTAGATTTGGTCTCCAGAGACAGAGCAAATTTTGGTTCCACCATTCTCAAGAGTCTGTTCCAATGAGCCACCCAGGAAAGAGGTGCTAGGGACGCGGTCCCATCCAGCAAGAATGAAGGCGAGATTGACAACTTAACATTTAGAAGTTATGTACCTACCATAACGTTCCATGTTAGTTGTCTTCTCTTGCCTTCTTTCTTGCGTCCCGCCCTCCTTCCCCCTAGCCTGGTCAGACCGAGAAGATTATTCATCCTCTATTAAGAGGTTTTACCTTTTTCTACCTGTTCAACT